>NW_027171931.1:57500-77500 GCF_036898095.1 Palaemon carinicauda
AAGAAAGGAAACAAGTTAGAGAACTTTAAAGTTTAGATGTGGGGTTTGAGTATAATTTTGTATTGGACGTCGAAAATATACAAGTAGTTGTAGGAATAAGGTCTGCATAGCTCAGTTTCTATTAGGGTAGAAAAGACTCCTTTGCTATGGTAAGCAGCTCTTCTAGAAGAAGAACACTATAATCAAACCATTGTTCTCTAATCTTGTGTGGTGCCATAACCATTGCACCTTGGTGTTCCACTGTCTTGCGTAAGAGTTTCTTTCTTGAGGGTACATTCAGGCACACCATCTGTTTCCTGATGTCCTCTCCTCACTTGGCTATTTTCCCTTTTGGAGCCTTCGGGTTTATAGCATACTGCATTTCCAATTATGGTTGGTGCTTAGCTAATAATATTAACATTACTAATAATGTATAATTTTATATCACTGAATTTGACGACTTTCTTGATATTGTTCTTCGACTCTCAACGCGATAGTCATAGGCGATGGCACCGATAATGATTCATTTTACTGAAAATTCTCCTACTTTGACCGTATGAATTGATAACTGCTTGTGTTGAAAATACAGACATATTCAGCAGTAATAGAAATCACCTAACCAAGTATCCTAAAAGCTTAAATGTATTGTAAGGTTCTGGTTAGTGGATTGAAGCACTAGCCACCCTAAGTGGTGGAAGCAAGATCTGGAATACAGGGTTTTCCTGTGTATATATATGTATGTATGTATATATATATATATATATATATATATATATATATATATATATATATATATATATATATATATATAATGTGTGTGTCTGTGTGTGTGTGTTTACATTTACTTATATACATATATAAATATGTGTATATATACTGTTTATAAATATTTAATATATATATATATATATATGTAATATATATATATGTGTGTGTGTTTACATATACTTATATACATATATAAATATGTGTATATATATACATATATAAATATGTGTGTGTGTTTTTACATATACTTATATACATATATAAATGTGTATATATATACTGTATATATATATACATATATAAATATTTAATATATGTATATATATATATATATATATATATATATATATACATATTGTGTGTGTGTGTGCGCGCGCTCTCTTATGTGTCTATCTGTATTGTGGGTTAATATCATAGTATGCTACGTTACAACATAAACATACCTATAAATTCACAGTACTTCATGTATAGAGCACTTACCATCACCCTTTAGATATATACTATAAAATACATTTAGATATCGATTCAAAACGCATTTACCCACGTTACAATTTCAATTGTATTCAAAATAGATAATGACACCATTTATTAAAGAAGAAATAAACATATGATCTTTAGCGTTAACTATTTTTGGGTAAACTCCTTGCAAACCAGAACTGGGGATAAGAATATTATATATGTGTTATATTCCTTGTCTGTTATTCTTTTTAAGAATGTAGGAATGTTAGGAATATCGTTTGATTATTATTATTATTATTTTCATTTATTATTATTTATTATTATTGTTGTTCATGTTGTTGTTGTTGTTGTTATTACCATCATCTGAGTACTGTACCAGAAATAGATCAATAGTATGTAAGCAATTAAACAATTTATTATTATTATTATTATTATTATTATTATTATTATTATTATTATTATTATTATTATTTGAGTACTGTACCCAGACGTAGATCAATCGTATGTAAAACAACGGTTATATACATTCTATTTTAATAAAAAAAAATTTGATAATTATTATAATTATTATTATTATTATCATCATCATCATCCTCATCATCTAACCACTGTACCCAGAATTAAATCAGTGGTACAATTAAACAATTGTGAATCATAATTATATTATTATTATTATTATTATTATTATTATTATTATTATTAATTTTTAATTTTATTATTATTATTATTATTATTATTATTATTATTATTATTATTGTTATTATTATTATTAATTATTATTATTATTATTGCTATTATTATTATTATTATTATCATAATTATTGTTATTGTTATTATTATTATTATTAATTATTATTATTATTATCATTATTATTATTATTATTATTATTATTATTATTATTATTATTAATAATTATTATTATCATAACAACAACAATTACTCCTCGCTAGCCTCCGTTTCTTAAGCCGAGCGCCGAGAAAGATACTGCACCATGTATTAAAATCTTTTACTGGCAAGAGCAAGGATAAAAAAAAAAAAAAAAAAAAAAAAAAACCTTCCAGCTATGACGTCAAGAAAGAGCCGGCCAGCTTCCAGATTAAAGAAGATGGAACCCTTTGCATTAAGACCTACCTCTGGTGTTCAACATGGCGACGCCTGTGTTTCTTAATTGCATGAGTTTACAGTTGGATATTTGGAAATTCCAGCAAATTCCAGCGTGTCTGGGGGGTTTAATTCATTCCTGGATAGTTTTTACGTCTTATTATTATATATATGTGAGGTTTTAGTAGTTATATTAGAGTATCTTTAATGATTTGACAAGAGTATTTGTATTATATTTTTGTTTTACTGTTAAATATCTGGAAATTCCAGCAATTTCCAGCGTGTCTGGGACGGGGGTTAATATTGATTGATGTTTTATTCCTTCCTGGATAATTTGTAAGTCTTATTATTATGTATATATGAGGTATAGTAGTTATATTAGAGAGTATCTTTAATGATTTACATCATAGTTATATTCTAAAGTTGAATATCTGGAAATTCCAGCAAATTCCAGCGTGTCTGGAAGGTTTAATTCTTACATATTGATGTTTTATTCATTCCTGGATATTTTATACGTCTTATTATTATCTAAATATGAGGTATAGTAGTTATATTAGAGAGTATCTTTAATGATTTGACTTGAGAATTTATATTATATTTTTGTGGTACTGTTAAATATCTGGAAATTCCAGCAAATTCCAGCGTGTCTGGAAGGTTTAATTCTTACATATTGATGTTTTATTCATTCCTGGATAGTTTGTAAGTCTTATTATTATGTATATGTGAGGTTTAGTAGTTATAATAGAGAGTATCTTTAATGATTTGATTGGAGTATTTGTATTATATTTTTGTGTTACTGTTAAATATCTGGAAATTCCAGCATATTCCAGCGTGTCTGGAAGGTTTAATTCTTACATATTGATGTTTTATTCATTCCTGGATAATTTATACGTCTTATTATTATATATATGTGAGGTTTCAGTATTTATATTAGGGAGTATCTTTAATGATTTGACTGGAGTATTTATATTATATTTTTGTTTTACTGTTAAATATCTGGAAATTCCAGCAAATTCCAGCGTGTCTGGGGCGGGGGTTTAATTTTTATAGATCAATTTTATTCATTCCTGGGTAATTTGTACGTCTTATTATTATATATATGTGAGGTTTATTAATTATATTAGAGAGTATCTTTAATGATTTGACTGGAGTATTTGTATTATATTTTGTTTTACTGTTAAATATCTGGAAATTCCAGCAAATTCCAGCGTGTCTGGGGGTTTAATTTGATGTTTTATTCATTCCTGGATAGTTTTTTACGTCTTATTATTATATATATGTGAGGTTTCAGTAATTATATTGGAGAGTATCTTTAATGATTTGACTGGAGTATTTATATTATATTTTTGTTTTACTGTTAAATATCTGGAAATTCCAGCAAATTCCAGCGTGTCTGGAAGGTTTAATTCTTACATATTGATGTTTTATTCATTCCTGGATAATTTATACGTCTTATTATTATATATATGTGAGGTTTCAGTATTTATATTAGGGAGTATCTTTAATGATTTGACTGGAGTATTTATATTATATTTTTTATTTTAAAGTTAAATATCTGGAAATTCCAGCATATTCCAGCGTGTATGGGGGGTTTAATTTTTATTGATGTTTTATTCATTCCTGGATAATTTGTACGTCTTATTTTTATATATATATGTGAGGTTTTAGTAGTTATGTAAGAGAGTATCTTTAATGATTTACATCATATTTATATTCTAAAGTTAAATATTTGGAAATTCCAGCAAATTCCAGCGTGTCTGGGTGGTTTAAGTTTTATATTTTTGTGCTTTTTATTTCTGGATAATTAGATGGTCTTATTATATATATATGAGGTTTAGTATTGATATTAGAGAGTATCTTTAATGATTTGACTGAAGTATTTGCATCATATTTTTATTCAACGTTTAAATATGTAGATATTCCAGCAAAGTCCATATTGTATGGGTAATTTGGATGTCTTATTATTGTATATGTTAGATTTAACAGTTGCATTAGCGAGTATATTTAGGGGACATATCACAGGTGTGTGTATATATATATATATATATATATATACACATACATACACACCTGTGAGATGTTCCTCAAATATACTCGCTAATACAACTGTTAAATTTTCCGTATTTGTAATAATTCATTCATAGCTTTTATTGTCTTCAATTATAATCAATCATTCGTTATTACCTCCGCCAACGAAGTTGGAAGGAGGTTATGTTGTCGCCCCTGTTTGTGTGATTTGTTTATTTCTGAACAACTTCCCGGGATTAACTGTTATGTTAAAAGCTGGAAAGGATTAAATTTTTGGAAGATCAAGGTCAAAGGTCAAGGTCAAGCGAAATGTCCAATTTACGTAAACAGCCATAAGTTTGGACATCGTTGTCACTGAGATTTCAAACTTGCTTCATACTTGAGTGGATGAAAATCAATGCCTATTGATACATGTTGAAGATCAAAGGTCAAGGTCGAGCAAAGGGTCGAGAAATAAGCTGCCGTGGCGGAGGTTTGCGCTGTACTGAGTGCCCCTCTAGTTACAACATTTATATGAAAAAACAATCAATTAAAATCTTATATATCTTTCTACACCAAAATAGGTACTATTTGAACAGTATACATAATGATATAATCTCTCTCTCTCTCTCTCTCTCTCTCTCTCTCTCTCAAAAAAGTATAATTTTAAGTCTGTACATGAAGATATAATATCTCTCTCTCTCTCTCTCTCTCTCTCTCTCTCACACACACACACACACAAAAAAGTATAATTTGAATTCTGTACATGAAGATATAATCTCTCTCTCTCTCTCTCTCTCTCTCTCTCTCTCTCTCACCCGAAAATAGGTATAATTTAAACTGTGTTTATGACAATCTGATCTCTCTCTCTCTCTCTCTCTCTCTCTCTCTCTCTCACCCGAAAATAGGTATAATTTAAAGTGTGTTTATGAAGATCTGATCTCTCTCTCTCTCTCTCTCTCTCTCTCTCTCTCTCTCTCACCCGAAAATAGGTATAATTTAAAGTGTGTTTATGAAGATCTGATATCTCTCTCTCTCTCTCTCTCTCTCTCTCTCTCCAAAAAGGTACAATTTGAAGTTTGCACTTGAAGATCTCTCTCTCTCTCTCTCTCTCTCTCTCTCACCCAAAAATAGGTATAATTTAAAGTGTGTTTATGAAGATCTGATCTCTCACTCTCTCTCTCTCTCTCTCTCTCTCTCTCTCTCTCGACCCCATTTTTGTCGAATCGAAAACAAATTATTTGACACGGGTCTCTCCCAACGAAAACCCCGAGCGAAGTTTATCCTTAATCCCGAGGACTCTTTCAGATGTTAATATTCACGGGAAAAGTAAATAGTCAAAAAACAAACAAACAAAAAACAACACAGCTTAGATAAAGCTTTGATAAAGCTGGCTGGTCAAGGTAACAATGTCCGTATTAGTGTGTTATATGTATATGTATATATGTATGATATACACATGTGTATGTATATATATATATATATATATATATATGTTTATATATGTATGTATATATATATATATGTATATATATGCATGTGAAATATTTTTTTATCTTTGTGACCTTTCCCCACTGGGAAATTTTCCCCGTTGGGGCCCCTGGGCTTATAGCATCTTGGTTTTCCAACTAGTGTTGTAGCTTAGCGAGTAATAATAATAATACTAATAATAATAATAATAATAATAATAATATTAATATATAAATATATATATATATATATATATATATACACATATATCATACCTACATATACACACACATATATATTATGGTAATAGTGGTAATAATCATAGAGTGATCATAATATTCTTGGTGTTGATGACGAGGGAAATGTTATTACTCTTTTAACTATTTTAAATGTAGGATGATATATTACAATGTCGAAAAAATGGAATTTAGGATAAGTTATTATTATTATTATTATTATTTATTATTATTGTTATTGTTATTATTATTATTATCATTATTATTATTATTGTTGTTATTATTATTATTATTATTTAGGTTAATGATAAGATAGTTTTTGTATTGGTGTTATTGTTGAAATTATATGTTTATACAAACACAAAGGCAACGCTCATGCGCACGAAGAGTCACGTGACCTTGCGTCTTGGGGGGAGAGAGAGAGAGAGAGAGAGAGAGAGAGAGAGAGAGTAAATGAAATCAGCATTCTTGATTAAGTTAAAACTAAAAATCAATAAGCCTTATTTGCTTTGGTACTGACTGTCTCTCTCTCTCTCTCTCTCTCTCTCTCTCTCTCTCTCGAGGGGACAGAGCCCCGCCCTGTGTCTCTCCCTTTCTCCCTCTCCCTTGTTTTCCTTTCCCCTCTTCTTTCCCTCTCATCCGAATTTCTTTTTTTTTCTCTCTCTCTTGTTTTCTTGGTCTTCTAAATTAGCGTAGACTATACACAAATATGTATATTAGTATAACACACACACACACACACACACATATATATATATATATATATATATCTCCTCCCTTTCTGAGTGGGGATACCTTAAACTAAAGAGGGGTTTCGTGTCATACCGTGATCAGAAAAGCTGTACTAGTCAGGGACACCCATACTAGGTTGATTGGCTGTCAGTGCTCAGACGGAAATCTCTCTACACCAGATCTCTGGCCAGCGTGGTGATGAAGACTGTCCATACCCAGGTATGAATTGACATATGTGGGGAATTTGTCTAGAAATGGAATAAAAATGACTGCATTTGTAGTTATTGTTGCATATATGTATATATATATATATATATATATTGTATATATATATATATATATATATATGTATATGTATGTGTGTGTATGTCTGTATGTATATACACACATATATATATATATGTATATATATTTGTAGTCTGTATAGAGATATAATTCTCTCTCTCTCTCTCTCTCTCTCTCTCTCTCCCCAAAAAGGTGTATACATATGTATATATATATGTATATATATATATATATATATATGTTATAGCTATTTGGTAAAGAACATTGGATTATGAAAATCAAAATGCCACTCTCTCTAACAAGAAAATTTATTTTTTTATCTATTATGGCTTAAACAACTGTAATACTTTTCAGGTGAATTCTTGAGTCAAATTTAATAGCAATTAGAGTATATTGTATATTGATTAGTATGTTCATTGTAATAGTTACGTCTTCTCCATCATAAGTCTCAATACCATATAGTATTCTAGAAGTTATATTCCAGCTGTTGCCAAGCTGTGGAATGATCTTCCTAATCGGGTAGTTGAGTCGGTGGAACTTCAGAAGTCTCTTGTATAGATATATATGAAAGATCTTCTTAATGTTGTTGCTGTACTTATAGCATTTTAATTTAATTATTTATTACTTCTCTTGTAGCTTGTTTATTTCCTTTCACCGCTGGGCTATTTTCCCTGTTGGAGTCCTTGGGCATATAGAATACTGCTTTTCCAACTAGGATTCTAGCTTAACTAGTAATAATGATAATAATAATAATAATAATTAATAATTAATAATAATAATAATAATGCTTATTATTATTATTATTATTATTATTATTATTATTATTAGCCAAGCTACAACCCTAGTTGGAAAAGCAGGATGCTATAAGCCCAAGGTCTCCAACAGGGAAAGATAGCCCAGTGAGGAAAGGAAATAAGGAAATAAATAAATGATGAGAATAATTTAACAATATATCATTCTAAAAACAGTAACAGCGTCAAAACAGATAAGTCCTATATAAACTATTAACAACGTCAAAATCAGATATGTCACATGTAAACTATAAAAAGACTCATGTCAGCCTGGTCAACATAAAAACATTTGCTTCAACTTTGAACTTTAAAAGTTCTACTGATTCATCTACCTGTTTAGGAAGATCATTCCACAACTTGGTAACAGCTGGAATAGAACTTCTAGAATACTGTGTAGTATTGAACTTTTGAAGTTCTATTGATTCAACTACTTGATTTGGAAGATCATTCCACAACTTGGTAACAGCTGGAATAGAACTTCTAGAATACTGTGTAGTATTGAGCCTCGTGATGGAGAAGTGGAGAAGACTATTCTTCTTTTAGGCAATTCATTTAATAATGTACAATTATTCTCTAACTGGATATCTCATGACGTACCAGTAATCACATCTTAAACCCCCCCCCCCCCACCCCCCTGCCCTCATTTAAAGAAAAAAAATAAATAACACGAAGACTGCAAGTCTGTGTCCAGAAAACACGCCCAGCCTCCCAATATTAAAATATTGTGTTTGCCCGGTATAAACAGCAGGTCCAGGCGAGTCGCATTTCAATCTCTACCGGAAGGGCAAACATTTATCCAGCAAACAGAGTCTGGCTGAAGGAGAATTAGTAATTTGCTGTCAAACAATGCCAGCTCCGCGTCTGGATCGGAGCTCGAAGCGTCTTCGGCTGACGGGGGTGTTCTCACTCCTGCTTCTGTTTGAAAGGGGGGGAAGGGAGGGAGGGAAAGGTCTTTCTTTTCCTCACACTTTGGAGGGGGAAGGGGTCGAAATGAGGGAAGTGGAGGGAGGGAGGGAGGGAAAGGTCTTTCTTTTCCTCACATTTTGGAGGGGGAAGGGGTCGAAATGAGGGAAGTGGAGGGAGGGAGGGAGGGAGGGAGGGAGGGAAAGGTCTTTCTTTTCCTCACACTTTGGAGGGGGAAGGGGTCGAAATGAGGGAAGTGGAGGGAGGGAGGGAGGGAGGGAAAGGTCTTTCTTTTCCTCACACTTTGGAGGGGGAAGGGGTCGAAATGAGGGAAGTGGTGGATGGCTGGATGTATTATTATTATTATTATAATTAATTGCTAAGTTACAACCCTAGTTGGAAAAGCAGGATGCTATAAGCCCAGGGGCTCCAACAGAGAAAGTAGCCCAGTGAGGAAAGAAAACTAATGAAAAATAAAATTTTTAAGAAGAGTAACAGCATTAAAATAAATATCTCCTATATAAACTGTAAAAACTTTAACAAAACAAGAGAAAGAGAACTCTAACCCAAGACAGTGGAAGGCCATGGTACAGAGGCTATGGCACTACCCAAGACTAGAGAATAATGGTTTGATTTTGGAGTGTCCTTCTCCTAGAAGAGGTGCTTACCGTAGCTAAAGAGTCTCTTCTACCCTTACCAGGAGGAAAGTAGCCACTGAATAATTACAGTGGTGAAGTTAACCCCTTGGGTGAAGAATAATTGTTTGGTAATCTCTGTGTTGTCAGCTGTATGAGGACAGAGAAGAATATGTAAAGAATAAGCCAGATTATTTGGTGTATGTGTAGGCAAAGGGAAAATGAACCGTAACCAGAGAGAAGGATCCAATGTAGTACTGTTTGGCCAGTCAAAGGACTCCATATATCTTTAGTGGTAGTAGGTAGGAATGAAGGGTGAGGGAGGTTCAAATGTTTTATAGGCCGTCTATGAGTGGCTTAGCCTACTGTCCATAGAGACTGACCATATACACATATAATCAGAGCCCAAGCCGCTCTCCACCCAAACTAGGACCAAGGTGGGGCAAAATACCAGTGAACAAATGTAACCAACCCGAAAACAAGTACATTTTTATACTTAGAACAACCAGGAAAAGTCAAAGACAAAAGTAACAATGTAAAAATATAACCAAGTGACAAAATATAATTAACAAAAATATCATTGACCAATTGGTTATCAACAAAAACAAAAGGCAAGTGTGCCAATATACAAGAGTAAACAGAAAAGTTCAAAGAAAAAATTACCAATTTACAAGTGTAGCCAACAATAACAAAAGACAAAATACTTAAGGACAATTGTAAGAAACAGAAAAAAATCGAAAAATGCATTTGTAGAAGTGTGAACAACAGGATCAAAAGACAACAATGACAAAAATAACTATGTACAAGTGTAACCGAAAAAAAAAATATCATTTGACTGTAGATAATGGCCGGAGAGAGAGAGAGAGAGAGAGAGAGAGAGAGAGAGAGAGATGAACAGCAAAATAAAAGAATGCAGGAGCCAAATTTGATAAAGTATAATGCCAAACAGTGTGTACAACTGGGCTATCAGACAGAATCAAAGACGAGAGAGAGAGAGAGAGAGAGAGAGAGAGAGAGAGAGAGCTACTGTGGCCGCCAGGCACAAATCATAAGCTCTAGGAGGGCCCCCCCCCCACAAAAAAAAAAAAACTTTAATATGATTTGTTGTTGTAACTTTGGCTTGCATGGCTCACTTTGTTTAGCCACAAATGCCTCAGGTTGTAAGAGTTTGATCGTTAGAGGAGGCCCTAGGCGTTGGGCTGCCCCCCCCCCCCCTTTTTTCTTACTTTTTATTGAATAAACAGCTGGAATACTTGAAGAGTACATTTTGGAGTCATGGTGTATAGTAGCTAGAGAGTATTTTGTATATTAGTTTATATGTCCATATTTGGTAAAGTAAATGGAAATTATGAAAAGCAAATTGCCACTCACTCTAAAAAGAAAAAAATGGTTTTACTTCTTATTGAATACACAGCTTACACAGCTGGAATACTTGACAAGTACATTTGGCTGCTCAAATTTTTATAGTAATTAGAGAATATTTTGTATATTAATTAGTGTTATATATCCCAATTTTGTAAAGAAAATGGGATTATGAAAAGCAAAATGCCACTCACTCTAAAAAGAATTTTATTTTTTATTTTTTTATTGAACCATTTTTGTAAAGAAAATGGGATTATGAAAATCAAAATGCCACTCACTCTAAAAAGAATTTTATTTTTTATTTTTTTTATTGAACCCATTTTTGTAAAGAAAATGGGATTATGAAAAGCAAAATGCCACTCACTCTAAAAAGAATTTTATTTTTTATTTTTTTATTGAACCCATTTTTGTAAAGAAAATGGGATTATGAAAAGCAAACCAAAAAGCTACTCACTCTAAAAAGAAGAAATGGGTTTACTTTTTAAAGAATTAAACAGTTGGAATACCTGACAAGTACATTTGGTGAGTCAAGTTTAATAGTAATTAGAGAATATTTTTGTATATTAATTAGATTTATATATCCATATTTTGTAAAGAAAATGGGATTATGAAAACAAAAGGCCACTCACTCTAAATAGAAAAAATGTTTTACTTTTTATTGAATTAAACAGTTTATAGTAGTTAGAGATTTTTTTATGATAATTAGTGTTATATATCCCAATTTTGTAAAGAAAATGGGATTATGAAATGCTAGATGCCAATCTCTCTAAAATCACAATTTTTTTTTTTTTTTTTTTAAACATCTGGAATACTTGACAAGTGCGTTGCTAGATTTGAAGTTTATAGTAGTTTAATTATTTTGTATAGTAATTAGTATGTTATATATCTATATAATATTTATATTTTATGAAAATATTTCTAAGCTCCAATTATAATGACTGCAGTTGATGCCCTCAAAATTTATTCATATTACGTTTCATACTTTTTGTATTGCCAGACGGGGTTAAGATGAAGTTTCACCAAGCAAATTGAATATTTAAATGGACGAATTGAGAGACATAGTAACTGAGGATGGCAATCTCAGTAGGATATGCTCATGACAGCTGTTGTCTCTCCAGAGAAGGAAAAATACTCAGAGTAACTTAGGAAGGTTTCAAGTTTCATCAATACCTCAGAGAGAATACTCACTTTATAAATTTCTGGAAACATGTCTGTGTACGATTTATGTAACTGAGAGAGAGAGAGAGAGAGAGAGAGAGAGAGAGAGAGAGAGAGTTACACAAGGAATTTTGGATGTCTCAAAGACTTTTTAATCCACGACTCCATTTGCTCTTTGGTAGAGTGATTTAGTTTAAGCATTTAGAGAGTTCTTGTGATCTTGTCTTAACTTATTCTTGAACTCGTTTACCGTTTTTACTGAGAGAGAGAGAGAGAGAGAGAGAGAGAGAGAGAGAGAGAGGGTTACACAAGGATTTTTGGACGTCTCAAAGACTTTTTAATCCACGACTCCATTTGCTCTTTGGTAGAGCGATTTAGTTTAAGCATTTAGAGAGTTCTTGTGATCTTGTCTTAACTTATTCTTTAACTCGTTTTACCGTTTTACTGAGAGAGAGAGAGAGAGAGAGAGAGAGAGAGAGAGAGATAATTGTACGATAATACCTAAACCTATATATATATATATATATATATAATCAAAATACATTAATTATGGGTATTCTCGTAACCCGTGTGTTGACAATTTCGTAAAGAAAATGATGAAATTAATATTTTTTCCGAAAATTAATGAGGATAAAATGACTTTTAAAATCGAAAATAATTCATGCCATTTAATTTCCAATGTAACATGTAGTGCCGACTTCCATACCACAATTTCTACGTTAATTAAGTAATAGGAATTCCCTATAATGAGAACATGTTACTGAATGTCGAACATGTTATTCTTTGCTTGTCTTACTTCAAAGATCAGCAGTATACTAAACCTGCTGTTCGTTGCTAGTCATATTTCAAAGATCAGCAATATAATGAGTATTCTCTTTTGCTAGTCTTACTTCAAAGATCAGCTGTATAACGAACAGGTTATTCTTTGATAGTCTTACTTCAAAGATCAGCAATATAATGAGTCATTCTCTTTGCTGGCCTTACTTCAAAGATCAGCTGTATAACGAACATGCTATTCATTGCTAGTCTTACTTCAAAGATCAGCAATATAATGAGTCATTCTCTTTGCTGGCCTTACTTCAAAGATCAGCTGTATAACGAACATGCTATTCATTGCTAGTCTTACTTCAAAGATCAGCAATATAATGAGTCATTCTCTTTGCTGGCCTTACTTCAAAGATCAGCTGTATAACGAACATGCTATTCATTGCTAGTCTTACTTCAAAGATCAGCAATATAATGAGAAGTCTCCTTGCTGGCCAGACTTCAAAGATCAGCTGTGTAACGAACAGGCTATTCTTTGCTAGTCTTAATTCAAAGATCAGCACTATGATGAGCATGCCACACTGCTAATAATACTCACGGACTAATTTCACAGTTCCAAAAAAATGAAGTCATTTACAGAAAACCTTAACTCGTGTGTAATACACACCAAAGATCCCATTTCTAAACACACCAAGTTGGATACACAAAAGCAGGCAGAAATAAAATACCTTCTGAGACATAGAAAAAAAAAAGCAGTCAGCTGGTAAAAGAAGGAAACGCCCTGCCAACATCTAACCGCTTTTAGCCTGCAGCCTTTAGCCTTCCAACCTGCAGCAGGCTGGAAGCATCCATCGTAAAGGCTTGGAAAAGAATCCAGGACCCCTTCAGCCGGAAACTCAGCCACAAATATTTCCCTCCCGTTGAAAGAGGAGATGGTGGAAAAGATAGAATGAAGGAAGAGGGAGGAAGAGGAAAGGTAGAAGGAGTAGGAGAGGTGAAGTTGAAACTGTGAAAATGTAAACTTTAAACGCACTACATAATCTTGGTTCAAGAGAGTGCTATGCTCTCAAGGCTTTAGAGTACAGAATCGCATCTTTGCATAGGGGAAGAAGCACACAGGTGGACTTGGAGATAAACCATTTACGTAGCATGCATTAATTATCAGCTGGAGAGAGAGAGAGAGAGAGAGAGAGAGAGAGAGAGAGAGAGGATGGATTGGAATAGGTAGAATAATCCTGGGACATAGGCCTACGTATTAAGATTGCAAAACGTATACACAAAACATAATTATGTTACATAGGCCTACATATTAAGATTGTAAAACGTATAAAGAAGAGACATAATCCCGGTTTATAGGCCTACATATTAAGATTGTAAAACGTATAAAAAAGAGACAATCCCGGTTTATAGGCCTACATATTAAGATTGCAAAACGTATTCACAATAGACATATTCCCGGTTTATAGGCCTACATATTAAGATTGTAAAACGTATACACAAGAGACCAAATAACTGACCAATTATTAATATGCATTGAAATAATTATTATTATTATTATGAAAGGTAGACTAAGTCACAGTTATTAAATATCGCTTACCAATTCGAACAAAGTCTTTCACAATACAGTTACAAAATTAATTATAACAATCAAATTGTGTTTGTTTTATGATTATGGAAAGACACAGGGGCTGGTTGTTCGAATATCATTGGAAATTTATCAGAAATATGAAATTGGTAAAGAATTAACTAGACATTTATATTAGTTATATATACTTTTATATTTATAGTATATGTAATTATATATACTGTATATACGGTTATATATATATATATATATATAGCCTTTCTGAATGGGGATACCTTAACGTAGTGAAAGGATTTGTGTATCGCCATGATCAGCAAGGTTGTACTACTCAGGGCCACCTATAATAGGTTGGTTTGCTGTGAGCGATCAGACTAGAGTCTCCCACCATCACCAACCTTCAATGGCCGGCGTGGGAAGGAAAATGGCCAAATCCCAGACAATAATAAGGACCTATATATATATATATATATATATATTTGTGTGCGTGTGTTTGTGTATGTGTGTGTGTGTATTTGACGTCATTTCTCCTCATTACTTATTTGCCAGTATTTACTGGCCCACCTCCATGTAGACCAACACGTTCAAGAGGTGTGTGTGTTTATGTGTGTGTGTGTGTGTGTGTGTGCGTGCGTGTGTGCCTCAAGTCCTTTGAATTATTAAAGGATGTTTACGGACAGCGCCGGAGTTTTTATTTATCCTGAAATTAGGACTCTCGTGTAGTCGACCACTTATTCATGAGGTTCCACCTGCCTGCATACCTGCACTTCGTACGTGCTGGACACACACACACACACACGCAAACACACACACACACACACGCACGCACACACACACGCAAAGGGCCCCGGTTAGATTTCGCGAGCTGTGTCAATCTTGAGCTTTTAAATCAATACTTCTCCATTCGTAATCTACTTCACGCTTCATAGTCCTCAGCCATGTATTCCTGGGTCTTCTAACTCTTCTCGTGCCTTGTGGAGCCAGTTGGTTATGGAAATAGATTCTAATATACTGAGAGAGAGAGAGAGAGAGAGAGAGAGAGAGAGAGAGAGAGAGCTGACAAGCACATGCAAACGTGGATTTTATCTTCTTCGGTATCCCTCCCTTCTGCCTTTTAACCTCTCTCTCTCTCTCTCTCTCTCTCTCTCTCTCTCTGCTCCTTTTAATCATCTCTTCTTTTTCTTTCGCCTTCGCTTGTTTCTTCACCCTCATCTCATTTCCATTTACGCTTTCAGAATTAAAAAAAAACTCTCCCTCCCCCTCTCTCTCTCTCTCTCTCTCTCTCTCTCTCTCGCTCTCTCTCTCTCTCTCTCGCTCTTTCTCTCTCTCTCTTTTCCAGTTCCCCTCGTCTTCCTCATTTCCCTCGTTATCTTTCGTCCTCCTCCTTCCCCCTCCTCCTTCCCCCTTTCCTACCCCCCCCCCCCTTCCTTCTTTCCTACCCCCCCCCCTCCTCCTTTCCCCTTTCCTACCCCCCCCCTTCTCCTTTCCCCCCTTCCCAGAGTGGGCTTTTCATCCACTCCGTTTAGTCTCTTCTCAAAAGAATTCCACTATTTTTTTTTTTTTGTCTTTCAAGTTTTAGATCTTGCGTTTCAAGAATCTCTCTCTCTCTCTCTCTCTCTCTCTCTCTCTCTCTACTCCTTAATCTTTCTCTCTCTTGTATATTTTGTTTTTATACTTATGATTTCATGTCTCTCTCTCTCTCTCTCTCTCTCTCTCTCTCTCTACTCCTTAATCTTTCTCTCTCTTGTATATTTTGTTTTTATACTTATGATTTCATGTCTCTCTCTCTCTCTCTCTCTCTCTCTCTCTCTCTACTCTTTAATATTTCTCTCTCTTGTATATTTTGTTTTTATACTTATGATTTCATGTCTCTCTCTCTCTCTCTCTCTATTTTTCCCTGTTGGACCCCTTGGGCTTATAGCATCTTGCTTTTCCAACTAGGGTTGTAGCTTGGCTAGTAATAATAATAATTTTAATAATAATAATAATGATTATTCTCAATTCTGTAATATTGAGATATGTTTTCGAATGCTTATGTTTCTACTATGATATAACAGCTGTTTATGTTATACCATCTATATTAAAGCTATATCATATTCGTAATTTTAATTCCCCATTCTGTAGAAGCAATGGACATATTGACACTATAGTCAATTCATTTTAGTGAGGCAGATTTGCACCGACTCGCAGGGGTGCCCTTTTAGCTCGGAAAAGTTTCCTGATCGCTGATTGGTTGGACGAGATCATTCTAACCAATTAGATAGCAGGAAACTTTTCAGAGCTAAAAGGGCACCGTTGCGAGTCGGTGCAAATGCGTCCCATTAAAAAAAATTGAGTATAGTGTATATCCTGTGTGACTTGTTTTAGTTTAGTTGAACTAAAGTTCAGTTTAAAAAAAAAAAAAAGTTAAAAGAAAGGAAAAAACCTTCAGTTAAAAAAAAAAAAAAAAACTCGTTGGATTATTTGATGCAGTCTATTCACATCCATTATTTGTCTACTAAGTAGACCTGTCTATTGAAATTGTAGACACTGACTTTTGCAACTTCATTCCTTCCCTATTTGTCTTCGTATATCAATAAATAACAGAATTAGCAAGATTAAAACCATTAAGAACACTAGAAGATTTTTGTTAATAAAATGTGACCGTGACTTAATTAACATTAATACAATTCTCTCTCTCTCTCTCTCTCTCTCTCTCTCTCTCTCACAACCGTAACGTTAATTTTTTTTGTAAATTGCATTACTTTATTTGTAATCTGATCGATCATTCAATCTCCAATACATAACACGCTCTCTCTCTCTCTCTCTCTCTCTCTCTCTCTCTCTCTCTCTTAGTAATTCCTGTGCAAAGAATTCGTCTAGCGGATTTTCTTAATTAAATTATTAATAAGAGAGAGAAAGAGAGAGAGAGAGAGAGAGAGAGAGAGAGAGAGAGAGAGAGAGTTATATTTGTTAAAAAACCTGTTAGAAAAAATAAAAAATAAAAGTATCTAACAAATTTCTATTTAGAAAAATAAAACAATATATATAATCTTCACCTTCGTCTTAAATATCTTTCTCTGAAGAAGAAGAAAAATTAAAAAAAACGCGCGAAAAAAAAAAACGCGCGAAAAAAAAAAAACGCGCGAAAAAAAAAAAACGCGCGAAAAAAAAAAAAAACGCGTGAAAAAAAAAAACGCGTGAAAAATAAAAAACCCGCGAAAAAAAAAACGCGCAAAAAAAAAAACCGCGCGAAAAAAAAAAATGGCGCAAAGATTTGAAAACTACATTTGGAAATCCTAATATAGAAAAGGAATTTCTCTCTCCCGGTATTTTTTGGGGGAAATAGATGAGGACTATTTCCTTTGTTTGTGTGGTTACTTAAAACAAGAGGCACGGAGAGCCGATGAAGGATATAGGACTCTATTCAAACAGGCCGAAGGATGAAAATGGCGAACTGTTGGGGATCTCTGTTCAATGCCAATGTTTCGATTTGCACTTTCCCTTTCAAGGGTGTTTATGGGTTCCTACCGAAGCTATTGGCTATGGGAGTCCTTCCAGGATGCATTAGTCGTAACGACTACTTTCTCTTATATTTCACTTCTGGGAAAAGGATTTTTTTTCACATCCTGCTCTAGTATGTTGATATGGCTCTTATTATTATTATTATTATTAGCCAAGCTACAACCCTAGCTGGAAAAGCAAGAGGCTATAAGTCCAAGGGCTACACTAGCTTCGTTTAGTTTAGGTTATGCTAGGCTAGGTCAGGTTAGGTGAAGTTGGTTAGGTTAGGATAGGGTAGGCTACGCTAGGTTAGTTAAGTTTAGTTTATGTTAGGAAAGGGTAGGTTATTATAGTTAGTATAGTATAGTTTAGTTTAGGTTAGGAAAGGGTAGGTTATTATAGTTTGTATAGTATAGTTTAGTTTAGGTTAGGAAAGGGTAGGTTATTATAGTTTGTATAGTATAGTTTAGTTTAGGTTAAGCTTGCCTAGGTTAGGTTAGATAAGGTTTAATAGTTTAGTTGAGGCTAGGCTTGGATTGGCTAGGCTAGGTTAAGCTAGGCTAGACTAGGTAAAGCTAGGTATGGAAGGGATACTAAAGTTATATAATAAAATAACTCTCTTTAAGGCCGGGAGCCAACTAGCGACTCTGTGGCGCTACAAAGCCACAGCATCGTGTGGCAGGGATGTGGTCTCCCACAGGTTTCCATTGTTTTCAAGTTTTGCCGCGTAAACTAGCGACTGTGGCGAGCGACTGTGGCTCTCTGTCGCTCATCCCCGCCACAGGTGTGGAGTGGCTTTGAAAACAATGGAAACCTATGGGAGACCACATCCCCGCCACACGATGCTGTGGCTTTGTGGCGCCACAGAGTCGCTAGTGTGCTCCCGGCCAAAGAGTACACAACATTTATTCATGATCAACCATACTTATACCCCTTTTATACCTAATAAAATTTTCCATTTATCAGAATATTTACAATTAATTACCAGATCTTATATCTTCTTAAACTCCAGTAATTCAACCGTACCCAAAAAAAGAAGAGTTTCATTTCGAATCAGACACATTTTTAACCCTTCCATTATCTTTTCATTAAGCTGGCAGTCTCCACAAGGGATTTCACATATCAAAGGAAAACGAGTCCTGCTTTGAAGTCTGTCTCTCTCAGTCATCGATTCTACTCCTTGTTCCAATAATTCGAGGCTCTTTATTAAAATGTTTTTTTTTTTATCTCCATTCATTTCACCCTCTTTCAAATTAATGACCAGAGTCATTATAGAAACATGCACGATTGTCATTCTCTGTTTTGGGGAGGGGGATGGGTAGGGAGGGGGAGGGAGAAGAGAGGGAGTATAGGGGGAGGGGGACTTGTAGGGGGGGGTTAGATTTCCCTCTATTTCATTTCGAAATGATTTTCTGTTCAATCGTTAGTTATTTGCAATTGGCACCGAAATGGAAAAAGTCGAGGTGCAATAAATAAAAACGTGAAAATGAAAGAATATATACAAATATATGTATACACAGGATGTGTGTGTGTGTTTGTGCGTGTGTAGTGTGTATATGCATGCGTAAAACTCAAAGGGAAACGTGATGATCAGATGCAAAAGAATAACTAGGAAATTATATATAAAATATGAGATTAAGTTGTGAAGAGTTTTGTGTTTCTTCTTCTTCATATGACTGATTTAGATGGATGAATTTGACAGTGAAAAAGAAGTTTTTCTTCTATTGAAGCCTTTAATGAAAGTCTTATGAAAGCAATGCCTAGACATACAAACGTGAAGACTTTTGGAAGATGGTGAGATCTTGGAAGATATTGTGAAACCTTTTCTTGTATCTTGGAATTTCTTTTAGTATATATATAATATATATATATATATATATATATATGTATATATGTATATATAAGCATATATATACATGCATATATATATGTATGTATATATATATATATATATACACAGTACATGCATATATATATATATATATATGTATATATATATATATATATATAGCGCACACACACACACACATATATATATATATATATATAAGCACATATATATATGTATATATACACATATATAATGTGTATATATATGTATATATATACATATATATATGTATATATATACTGTATATATTGTAATTAAGCTTGATTTATCTGGAAATATTAAAATCTGTATATTTATTTATTTTCTTTTAAACATTTTATGACCAAATTTCATTTTGAAAATTTTGACTTTTTTCTTGCATATACATTTTAGAAATATTAGAAAAATAGCCC
>NW_027171931.1:82500-85000 GCF_036898095.1 Palaemon carinicauda
CGCATTATCTAAAACCAAACGAAAAAAAGAATCTATTATTTCATCTCCTTCGACGAAAAAAAGGAAAAATTTAAATATTTACCTATATAAAACGAACAAAAAAATAACTGCATTATCCTAAATCATACGTACTAAAATTATAAAAATATGCAACTGCAGTATCTAAAATAATACGAAAGACCCTACTGTCTAATCTGCACACACACACACACACCAAAAAAAAAAAAAAAAAAAAAAACACATTACACTCCAGCATCTGATCCCAAAATTAAACCCATTAGATATTTACCTATATAAAACGAACAAAAAAAAACTGCATTATCCTAAATCATACGTAATAAAATTACAAAAATATGCAACTGCATTATCTAAAATAATACGAAAGACCCCACTGTCTAATCTGCACACACACACACACACACACACACACACACACAAAAATTACACTCCAGCATCTCATCCTAAAATTAAACCCAAAAATCTCATGAACCTCCAATTTTTTTTTCCCCACACCAGGTGTACTTTAAAGGCCCGACGAAGCAGGTGTCTGAAAAACGCAACTGCTACTGCACGCAACGAGACAGGAGCCCACCTCATAGCTTAAGACCACCCCTTCTTCCCTTCCCAAATACCCCAGGACCTCCCCAATCCCCCCAGGACCTCCTCCCTCCCCCAGGACCCCCCTCCCTCCCCCTCCCCACAGAGATCAATAATCCTGTTGGGTGAAAAGTTATCTACGAGCTCTCCTCATTATGGAGAAAGCAAGGGGGAAGCTGAATACTGCCTCGGTAGACCGCTTGCAAGTATTTTCCCCCTTAAAGGGGAAACCACGAGAGAGAGAGAGAGAGAGAGAGAGAGAGAGAGAGAGAGAGAGAGAATGTGTCTTAGTTTATCGCTTGATGCTCGCTCATTACTCTTGTATTATTCGTTCTGAATTCTTTACGTTGAGAGAGAGAGAGAGAGAGAGAGAGAGAGAGAGAGAGAGAGAAATTGTCCGTTCTTAGTATATCCACCATAAGATTTTTTTAAAGTTTGTAAACAAATCAATTCTGTGAAGGACAATGGTGACTATCATATGTATGTGTCTGTGTATGAGAGAGAGAGAGAGAGAGAGAGAGAGAGAGAGAGAGAGAGAGAGCTGACTGTTCTCAGTATGTCCCCAGATGAATTAGTATAAACTTTGTCTATCCAAAAATCCTGTAACATACCGTCACAATAACAATGTCTAGTAACATGTGTGAGAGAGAGAGAGAGAGAGAGAGAGAGAGAGAGAGAGAGAGTCTTCTCCGTATATCCACAATATGATTTGTTTTTAAGTTTGTCTTCATAAATCAATTCTGTGAACAGTGGTCACTAACATTTAGCAATATCAAACTTAGTTTGTGGTTAATGGCGTTCCATACAAGGGAATATGATTAGGAAGAGAGAGAGAGAGAGAGAGAGAGAGAGAGAGAGAGAGAGCTTCGCCGTGTCAATTAGACTGAATTTACACAAATCACACTTACGTCATATATCGTCCAGACACGTAAAAAAACATTTAAAAATAATAAAAGAAAAGTTCCCCATATACTGAAATAAAAAAAAATTCTTCCCATCATTTCCTACTGCACAATGATAATTACGAGAAAATCATACTACAAATTTGACACTTATGATTATAACAATCATAATCTCATATTTCATTATATTAAAATGATTTGATTGATTGATTTGAGGCTTTCTGGCATCCTGATATCTAAGGTCATCAACGTAGAGATATTGAGATGAAGATATCATTATTATCATGAAAAAATTGGACCAATATGATACCAGAAAATATACCAATCTAATTCCTGCAGTATCAGAGCTTTGTTTATAAAGCCTTAATACTTTTTATTGTTATTATTATTATTATTATTATTATTATTATTATTATTATTATTATTATTATTATTATTATTATTATAACTTTAATACTTTTAATAATAAAAATAATAATAATAATAATAATAATAATAATAATAATAATAATAATAATAATAATAATGATAATAATATTAATCTTATTAATAATAATTTGCATTATTTTATTAATAATAATAATAATTATTATTATTCTTATTATTATTATTATTAATAGTTATTATTATTATATATAATTATCATTATTAGTAATAAATATTATTAATAATAATAATGATAATAATAATTATTGTTACAGTATTAATTATTATTTTTATTAATATTATTTTGATAAGATTTGCATTTTTTCAGTAGAACTTCACAAGTTCAAAGTTGCAACAAATGTTTTTATGTTGAACAGGCTGACATAAGTCATTTTATAGTTTATATATGACATCTGTTTTGATGTTGTTACTGTTTTTAGAATGATTTATTGTTAAGTTGTTCTCATCATTTATTTATTTCCTTATTTCCTTTCCTCACTGGAATATTTTTCCCTATTGGAGCCCTTGGGCTTATATCATGTTGCTTTTCCAACTAGGGGTGTGGTTTATATATG
>NW_027171931.1:90000-92500 GCF_036898095.1 Palaemon carinicauda
ATATGTTTGTGTGTGTATATATATATATATATATATACATACATATATATACACACGCGCACACTCATTCTCAAACTTATAGAATAAATTGTCAAACACACAAACGATTGAATAATTATGAAGCCAATTTTCTGTAGCATGACTTTCCATTCTTTAAAATCTAATATATCTATTGAATGGGTTCATCAAACCCTTTTAATAGATAACTCCCATTTAATTGATTTCTGGATTAATGGGATTAATTAAGGGATTTAATTCCCATCCAACAAGGTCATCAGTTTCCTATTTAGCTCTCTATCTATCTATCTATCTGTCTATCTATATCTATTTATATACTGTGTATATATATGTATATATATCTATCTATTTATATGTATGCATCTATATGTACTGTGTGTGTGTGTATATATATATATATACATATATATATATATATATATATATACATATATATATATATATATATATATGATAAATTTTGCACATTTTTACGTGTTTTTCATATTCAAATAAGCCATATATAATTTTGATACATTAATGTCTGGATTCTCTTAACGACCTCGGGATCAGAGCCCCAGGCGAAATCACACAAAGACAAGAGCTTGGCTCCGGCCGGGACACAAGCTTGCCGACAGGGGTTCGATTCCCGGCCGGAGCCAAGCTCTTGTCTTTGTGTGATTTCGCCTGGGGCTCTGATCCCGAGGTCGTTAAGAGAATCCAGACATTAATGTATCAAAAAAATATATATGGCTTATTTGGATATATATATATATATATATATATATATATATTTCTATCTATTTATATATGTATGCATCTATCTATGTATCTAACTACCTATCTATTCATGTATCTAACCGATCTATCTACCTATCTTTCTATCTATCTATTTATGTATCTATCTATTTTTGTGTATATATATTTATCTATTTATATATGTATGCATCTATCTATGTATCTAACTACCTATCTATTCATGTATCTAACTATCTACCGTTCTATCTATCTATCTATCTATTTATGTATCTATCTATCTGTCTGTATGTATGTATATATGTTCTCTCTATCTATCTATCTATCTATCTATCTATCTATTTATGTACTGTATATATATATATATAATATATATATATATATATATATATATATATTTTCTATCTATTTATATATGCATGCATCTATCTATGTATCTAACTACCTATCTATTCATGTATCTAACTATCTACCGTTCTATCTATCTTTCTATTTATGTATCTATCTATCTGTCTGTCTGTATGTATATATATATATATATGTATGTTTGTATGTATGTATGTATGTATGTGTTGATTTTCTGTACATAGTCTCTTTTATTTCTAAATATAGATTAATATGTATTTCTTTATAAAGATTGAATATTATTTTTAAATCAATATTTAAAGGGATTTATGAATAAAGATTAAAGGTTGATGAAATTGTACTTAAATGACAGATATATAATTAAATAGTAGTAACTCGGAAAAAAACCTATTAATATAATTAAATTATTATATTGAAGAATATTAAATCAAGAAAATAATTCCAAAACTATTTTGTCTCAATCTGCGAATATTGAAATATATGAAATAATATAATTAATTTAGAATGAATAACTGAAGATAAACCATTTAATCGAATTATAGATTAATAACTGAGAGGTAAACCATTTATAAAATTAATTTTAAATGAATAACTTGAAGGGACCCAATTGATAAAATTAATTATTAATGAATGACTGAAAAGAAACAAATAATAAATGGAATTATAAATGTATAACTGAAAAAAAATAATAGAATTAATTATAAATGAATAACTGAAAGAAACAAATTTATAAAAGGAATTATAAATGAATAACTGAAAAGAAATAAATTAATAAAATTAATTATAGATGAAAAATAAATAAATAAAATTAATTATAAATGAATGACTGCAAATAAACAAATTATTAAAATTAATTATAACTGAATAACTGAAAAAAATTAATAGAATTAATTATAAGTGAATAACTGAAAAGAAACAAATTAATAAAAGGAATTATAAATGAATAACTGAAAAGAAAAAAAATAATAAAATTAATTATAAATGAAAAATTAATAAATAGAATTAATTATAAATGAAAAATTAATAAATAAAATGAATTATAAATGAATAACTGAAAAGAAACAAATTAAGAAAATTAATTATAACTGAATAACTGAAAAAAATATAGAATTAATTATAAATGAATTACTGAAAAGAAATAAATTAATGAAATTAATTATAAATGAATAACTGAAAAGAAACAAATTAACAAAAGGAATTATAAATGAATAACTGAAAAGAAACAAATTAATAAAATTAATTATAAATGAATAACAGAAAAGAAACAAATTAATAAAATTGATTATAATTGAATAACTGAAAAGAAATAAAATAATAAAATTAATTATAAATGAATAACTGAAAAGAAACAAATTAACAAAAGGAATTATAATTGAATAAC
>NW_027171931.1:100000-103557 GCF_036898095.1 Palaemon carinicauda
ATTTGTGTCTTATATTTCTATTATTCGTCTAATATATATATATATATATATATATACATATATATATATATATATATATACATATATATATATATATATATATACATATATATATATATATATATAATATTACTATTATCCGTCTAATATAGATATTACTGTTATTCGTCGAATATAAATATAACTATTATTCTTCTTATATAAATATATTACTATTATTCGTCTCATAAATATATTACTATTATTCGTCTAATATAAATATTACTATTATTCGTCTCATATAGATGTATTATCGCTATTACACGTTTCATATTGTTGCTATTATTTATGTGATATAGATATAAAATTGCTATTATTCATCTCATATAGATATATAATTTCTATTATCTGATACAGATATATTATTGCTATTATTCGCCTCATACAGATATATAATTTCTATTATTCATTTGATATAAATATACTATTGCTATTATTCGTTTCATATAAATATGTTTTTGCTATTATTCGTCTCATATCGATATATTATTATTATTATTCGTCTCATATATTTATATTATTGTTATTATTCATCCTATACATATGTTCTTACTATTATTCGTCTAATATAGATATATCATTGCTATTATTCGTCTGGATATATATATATATATATATATATATATACAGTGTATATATATACATATACATTATTGCTATTATAACCTTGATGGATATTTGTAGAATGTTTTTAACCACTTTCACTCATAAACCTTTCTGTATATATATATATATATATATATATTATTGCTATTATAACCTTAATGGATATTTTTAGAATATATTTAACCACTTTCACTCATAAACCTTTCTAATCTGAAAAAGATATATATATATATATATATATATATAAACCTTTGATTTAGTATAACGTTTCTCAAATCTTGTTTTCATACACTCGGGTTATAGGAATACCTGGATATTGAATTATTTCTTTATTTAATGTTAATGATAATCTCTAACATTTTGAGTTGATAGTTAAGGTCATTAATGTTATAAATATCATTTATAAGGCGGTTCTTGTGACGGTTATATTTTGCAGTGGAATTTAGCACATATATATTGTGTATATACATAGGCTATTTATGTTTTATATGTTCTTTAGGGAAACAAGGTCAACCACGAAGATTTATTCTTGACCCCAAATATTTGGTCGGTCAAACGCACACACACACATACGCATATGTGTGTATATATATATATATATATATATAAATATATATATATATATATATATATTATATATATATATATACATATATTATATATATGTATATATATATATATATATATATATGATGAAAATATATTTACAAGAAAATTGAATTTCTGGGCTATTCCATAATCGTGTTACCAACTGTATAGAAATGGCAGTCTAATATATATATATATATATATATATAGTGTATACGTGTATGTATGTATGATGTATGTACGTATGTACGTATTTATGGAGAACACAAATACAATTCCTGTGACAACTGCTTCACTAATGAATTCAGCTGAAACATTGGTGTTTGATGAATGATTCTGACGAATAGAGAAAATTATCTGCAAAAGGTATATATTGTTGATATAAGGTTATGAAATATTGTAATGAGAAAATAAATGTATTGTATTCACACACACACACATATATATATATGTGTATATATATATATATATATAAAGGGAGAGAGTATTTATAAGTTCAAATTATATATATATATATATATATATATGTATATGTATATATATATATATATATGTATATGTATATATATATATATATATAGGGAGAGAGTATTTATAAGTTCAAATTATATATATATATATATATATATTAAGATTCGTGTAATAAAATCAATTATTAGCAGTAAATGTAATTGTATGTGTAAAGGGAAAAAACATGTGTATATATACACATATATGTACCCTATGCATATATGTGTAATGATATGTGTACTACACATTCCAAACTCATCTTACAAACGGAAAATGTGTATCGTTGTGAAATATCTTAGGGTACACAATTGTGTAAGTGTATAACCATTCATTGTTTGGGTCTATCATCGCTCAATCATATGACATTCATTTTCTGAGTTCAACTTCTCATTTCTTATCTCAGATATACAACAAATCATTTCACTTATTCTCTCTCTCTCTCTCTCTCTCTCTCTCTCTCTCTCTCTCTCTGAGTTTTTACATCTTCCATCTTATCTCAAATATACAACATATAATTTCACTTATTGTCTCTCTGTTTATCTGCCTATCTGTAAGGCTATTTGTCTGTGTGTATATGTCTCTCTCTCTCTCTCTCTCTCTCTCTCTCTCTCTCTGAGTTTTTACATGTTCCATCTTATCTCAAATATACAACATATAATTTCACTTATTGTCTCTCTGTTTATCTGCCTATCTGTAAGGCTATTTGTCTGTGTGTATATGTCTCTCTCTCTCTCTCTCTCTCTCTCTCTCTCTCTCTCTGAGTTTTTACATGTTCCATCTTATCTCAAATATACAACATATAATTTCACTTATTGTCTCTCTGTTTATCTGCCTATCTGTAAGGCTATTTGTCTGTGTGTATATGTCTCTCTCTCTCTCTCTCTCTCTCTCTCTCTCTCTCTCTGAGTTTTTACATGTTCCATCTTATCTCAAATATACAACATATAATTTCACTTATTGTCTCTCTGTTTATCTGTCTATCTGTAAGTCTATTTGCCTGTATGTATTTCTCTCTCTCTCTCCCTCTCTCTCTCTCTCTCTCTCTCTCTCTCTCTCTCTCTCTCTCTGAGTTTTACCTCTTCCATCTTATCTCAAATATACAACATATAATTTCACTTATTGTCTCTCTGTTTATCTGTCTATCTGTAAGTCTATTTGCCTGTATGTATTTCTCTCTCTCTCTCTCTCTCTCTCTCTCTCTCTCTCTGAGTTTTACCTCTTCCATCTTATCTCATATACAGTATATAGTTTCACTTATTGTCTCTCTGTTTATCTGTCTATCTGTAAATCTATTTGTCCGTGTGTATGTCTCTCTCTCTCTCTCTCTCTCTCTCTCTCTCTCTCTCTGAGTTTTTACATCTTCCATCTTATCTCAAATATACAACATATAATTTCACTTATTGTCTTTCTGTTTATCTGTCCATCTGTAAATCTATTTGTCCGTGTGTATGTCTCTCTCTCTCTCTCTCTCTCTCTCTCTCTCTCTCGCTCTCTGAGTTTTACCTCTTCCATCTTATCTCATATACAGTATATAGTTTCACTTATTGTCTTTCTGTTTATCTGTCTATCTGTAAATCTATTTGTCCGTGTGTATGTCTCTCTCTCTCTCTCTCTCTCTCTCTCTCTCTCTCTCTCTCTCTCTCTTCCCCTTCCCATCCCGTACTCTCTTGAGGGCATGTAGCGTAAATTGGCAGTGGAGCGAGAATAAATGAAAACCTCTGTCGCCATAGTAACCGGCTATCGATCCAAAGGGGCGCTAAAGAAAAAAACCGAGCGGCGAACGCCAATGGCGGACGACCCTCTGGTGGGGCCAG
>NW_027171932.1:7500-10000 GCF_036898095.1 Palaemon carinicauda
AAAGAATATATTTATTATTTGTATATTTCCTTGTTACATTATCCCTCAGAATAAGTGATGAAACAGGAAGAAAAAAAGAAACCAGTCAAGAAATTTGTTTCATTAGATGGCATCAGTAGGCTGTAAAATAAACGAAAAGATTATTCTAAAAACAATTTAATGTTTTTGACTAAATTGCAGATTAAAATCAGTTCGCATTTCCTTTGGAACTAAACGAATGGCTTTACGTATAGGAAGTCTTTGTTTTCGCTTTCAGATATTCAGGGCCTTTCTCTGACTGAAAATAGCGGATCTGGCTTCGACTACATTCCTGCACACCCAACACCCTCTGATTGCAGCTGACCTGCAGGATTTGCATTTATCTCGAACGGGCTTCTAGAATACTAACTGATTTCTGAAAACAAATAATTTCAATAGTTAGCCAAAATGTTTGTAGAATGAATGAGCATTCAACGCTTGCCTTTTGTGCACCAAATATGTCCTCAGAATTATATCACGCAAGAATAAAACTATATAAAAAGGAAGTGTAAATTCCTATTGCAATATGTAGAATACTAAATCTGTCTGCAGTCTCTGTCAACAACTTATCACATAGAAAAAAAAAATAAAACAAGACAGGTGTTCTAATGTCAAACACTAGGAAAACGAAAACAAAAAGATAACGGTTCAACATTTATTTTTTATTTCTTCTACAGAAGAAATATCAGATGTTCTTTCGGAGAGAAATGGAGTTTCATTTTAAGAGATTCTGTGTTTTCTTGTTACAAAATCCTGTTGTTTTTCTTTTTTGACTGTATCTGACCAATATTATTTGTATGTAGTTTATGCCCTATTACAAAATCCTAGCCTATGATATCGCTGGCTCCTAGCTGCTAATCATTTCTGTTTCATATAATAGTTTTTGTTAGCCAATTATTCTTTTCTTATTCTTTTAGTTTAGGTAAAAAAAAAAAAAAACTAACATTTCACGATTTTGGCTAAAACATGAGTGCCGATTTATGTAAAGATTTCATACTTCATTAATTATGAATCACAAAGAAAGAATTCTCAAAAGAATAAGAAATTTTTATAACGATGTGCCCCTCAGAAATTTGAGTCCACTATGCTTAGAATCTTTCAGAAAATTATATATATATATATATATATATATATATATATATATATATATATATATATATATATATATATATATATATATGTATATATATATATATATATATATATATATATATATATATATGTGTGTGTGTATATATATATATATATATATATATATATATATATATATATATATATATATATATATATATATATATATATATATATATATATATATATATATATGTGTGTGTGTGTGTGTGTGTAGATATATATATATATATATATATATATATATATATATATATATATATATATATATATATATATATATATATATATATATATCTATATATATATATATATATATATATATATATATATTTATATATATATATATATATATATATATATATATATATATATATATATATATATATATATATATATATATATATATATGTATATATACAGTATATATATGTATATATATATATATATATATATATATATATATATATATATATATATATATATATATATATATATATATATATATATATGCGTGTGTGTGTGCATATGCGTGTGTGGTGGTAGGATTTGTGTGTCGGTAAGATCATCAAAAGTATACTAGTTAGGGCCACCCATACTAGGCTGGTTTGCTACGAGCAATTAGACCAAAATCTCCAATCACCAATCCGGTCTGGCTAACCGGTGATGAAAACTGACCAAAATATAGGCATGAATTGACATGTCTGAGGCCTATGTCCTACAATTGACTAGAAACAGCTGCATTTGTTGTTGGTGATAGGGTCTGCTTATCATCATGGTAGACAAAACAGTGATACACAGGGCCACCCATAATAAGTTGGTTTCTTGTGAGCAATCTAATTAAAATCTCCCACTAACGCCAATCCGCACTGGCCAACGTAATGATGAAAACTGAGCAAACCCTGGACAGCAATTGACATGTCTGAGGTCTTTGTCCTGCAGTGGACTAGATACGGCTTAATTTATATACACTCCAACCCACACTATGAAATAGCTGAAAACTGATAATGTGAAATGATCTAAGAGTACAACTCAGAGTAAATTTCTTGTTGACCACGCAATTCAGGAAAGATCTTCATTATTTTGTTCTATCTAGCATGCTCACAGTAAAAATATATTTCTTGAATAGCATTTTTTAGCTGGTCCAGAACTGACGCCTTTGAACAATGGGGTAAAAACGAGTCGCAATTTACTATGAGAAGGTATTTTCAAAGGGATACTTGGGGGAATAAAAGAATGCTGGTTCTTTTATGGGAATTTCCTAAAAGCATGAAACAACTCCCTTTTCTCTCTCTCTCTCTCTCTCTCTCTCTCTCTCTCTCTCTCTCTCTCTCTCTCTCTCTCTCTCTCT
>NW_027171932.1:20000-30000 GCF_036898095.1 Palaemon carinicauda
CATCGGAAAAGAGGAATGGTTTATAGAAAAAACAAATGCAAAAATCGATAAAGTTATAATTGAATTGTTGGTAGTTTGACCTTTGCAAATATTGAGCGCGCAACACAATGAATTCATTGCCTAAGGACTTTTTCACCGTATTTTAAAAAAAAATATATATAAAAAAAAACCTGCTTATAAGTTTGTATTGTTTGTTTGTTTCTGTGTTTTATTACTCAATGAAATATGATTGCAAGCAATTCGGTTTGATGATGACCCTTAACACTACATGTATATGAGACCGTCTAATGTATGTACAATAGATGCAAATGATGATTTGGCAATTTAATTATGATAATTTACATTAAACCTATAACTGTCCATATCATAAATACATGTTTGAATAAAAGAAAACTATAAAAACATGGTTATATACGAGATGCCATGCATTTTCGATGTCTTATTTTCCTTATATTTATTATGAATATCTGAATTAAGGTGATGGAAAAAAGTTTTATATTAGCCCGGGCCCCATCATACTAACTAACTAACCAGGTATTCTCACATCTAAATTATCTGAATTATCTCTGCGCACGTATCATTTTGCTAAAGATTGCAGAACCACAAGCATCTATAAAAAGTAAAACACTTTCATAATAATCAGAAAATACGCGCAACCATGCTCTGATTAAAATAATGTGATTCATTTCACTACGATTGAAATATAAATTTCAAGATCAAGAAACTTATCAAACGAAAAAGGCGATCACTGCTTGCTTAAATTCAGCGATATATATATATATATATATATATATATATATATATATATATATATATATATATATATATATATATATATATGTATGTACTCTTTTCCACATATATGTAGTCGAACTAGATAATTGAACTATTGGTAAGCGAATTTATAATAGCTGTAAGTCGATAATAGCTTTAATTCTCGCTCGCCGTAAAGTTGTTTTTTAAGAAAAGGACAAAGAGATTTATGGTTATGTTGTTATAGGTACGCACTGCTGTACCTCCGTTTAGAGTCCTTGGCTTAGCATAGCGAAGATATCGTAGGCTGAGTTTAGTTGCTGTAATCCTAGACACCTGGATGGTTGGTGGAAGCCGGTATACGAGATAACTTCGCGTTCGGTTACAGCAGGAGGTGAGCGAAGAACTGAGTTAAGTTATACTTCCATTTTTCTAAATTTCAAATAATTTGTTGTCCTTCTATGTCTATTAGATGTTTGATTATATTTGTTTATTACTGTATAATATTGAAGGTTCAAATACTTATGACTCAACGTTCATATTTTTTCTTTGTATATTAAAGGTTATTGGGTGCATGTCTTAACATCTTTGTATACTTAGTTATTACCTACCCAGGTATTAGCTCTCTGATTTATCTTCACTTTCAGGGAAATTGAAGTCTGTGATATTGCAATTACCATTTCAAGCTTTATTAGAGATGGAAATTTCCGGAAAATTTTTCGAAAAAATTTTCGCAAAAAATTTTGGAAAAATTTTCGGAAAATTTTTCGGAAAAAAATATAGAAAAAAAATTGGGAAAAAATGTGCGTTATAATTACGTACAAACCCATTTTACGTTAGAGAGTGACTAGTAACAACACTGAAAATTGGTGAAGTATCTTTTCAATTTGAACGATAAGGCAAGTTTTGTGTGGATTTATATTTAATCCAATCTCAAGCAAGCTAGTCCTCTTCAATTATGGGCGGCGCCCCTAATTGTGCGAGGATGTTCTCTGTGGCACACTGTAGACCTTTATGGTCTACAGTGTGCTACAGGAAGGCTTGCTTTTAAACTACTATAATTTCGGTGAGTGTTCAACCTAAATGTTCTTTATTTAGGTTCTGAAAATTACTCAAAGCTTGTTGATCAAAAAGTTAAAAGTAAAGTTCTCCAAACTGCTTGTCTTAAGTTCTATTTGATATTCAAAGTTTTAAGAATATGCATGTATGCTTTTTCGTCTGAAATTGTTACTTTCATTAAACACTTCCTAGTAATTTTAGTTTATTAGCTTAAGATATGTCCTCTATTTAGGGATCCCGCACTTAAAGAAAAATTTCTGATAATTGACACTTTTCAGATTGGATGGATCGACTACGATACAATATAAGGAAATCGACTCGATGAATATAACTTTTTCCTACTTCTATCAATCTATTTTGGTTAAATTGATACCGGGAATCACGGTAATATAGTCATTGAATATTTTGAAAAAAGATTTCAGTCTTATACAGTAAGATTTGGTAAACTATTAAAAACTAACAGCAAATTGGTTAGTGGTGAGTTATAACGAAGAATTTATTGTATATTTTTAAGGTGGGATTTTCGTGGTAAGATTAAAATTAACGCCAGCGTTTCTAGTAGATCTATAACTGAATTTTTCAAAATTTTATAATTTTGGCAGTGAAAATCCTGTTCTAGCTGTAGAGAAAGATTTTGAGTTTGGTAAATATTTGTGACTTTAATTGATGACTATGCATTCTTCGGTAGACTGGAATTCTAGTTCATATTCAATGAACTGTTATTTGGAAGATTTTTTCATAAAGGTTTCATTGTATTACCTCGTCAAATAAATAATCTCTACTATATCGTGGTTGTCCTATTTGTTTGGTCTTTGTGCTATTACCGAAATGTAGGTGTTGAAAATTGAATTCTAAATTTTGGTTTGAAATTTATTGTATCATTTATTTTCTTTTTCTTAAACTTAAGATTCTGGTATTAAAAGAGCGACTTGGCCTCTTAATTAAGGAAACCGCATAGTGAACTCAAAACACAGCAGGTATAAGAGAACCGGTATATGAAAACAGCAAAAAGGTAATATCGTTGATAATAAAATTTCAATGATTTTAACTGAAAAACCTTGTTGCATATTTGAATACAAATTCACTGATTGACTAATGTGTAGCGTTTTTTGGAAAGCTTAACTAAGGAACTTGTCATTTTACATAATTAATATGGCTTTCATCTACTAACAGGAAAAAGAATTTTATTCTGGAAAATCAAACGGAAGTGTAATGTGATAATAATTAATATAGCTTTCATCTACTAACAGGAAAAAAAAATCATTCTGGGAAATTAAACGGAAGTGTAATGTGATATTAAGCTACTTCTGTAAATCCTTAAACTGGGGGTTGGAAGTTAAATATATTGAACAATAATTACTGATATTGTTTGAGGTAATGCACTGATATTGTCGAAGGTAATGCAGTATCTGTTTGCCAAACCTAGGTTGTCAATAATTATTATTGAGAGGTTGGTTAGACTTGTGACCGTTTCTGTAATCAGCTTAATGCTTCGTCTGAAATCATTTGGCTCTCAAATACAGCATAAAGGTTGAATTAAATGAAGAGGGTTTTAGTCTAGGCATTATCACTTCTTGAAAGAAAACTTTTACAATAAAAACGGCTGACGAATCGATTAACTTTTTAGTCCCTTATTTTAAAACTAGAGTTAGAGAACTCCTCGTTTTTCTTAGTTTATTTGTATTATATTAGGTTAACCAATTTTTGTGGTAATGCCAATTTTATGCCTTCGTAGCATCAGTGTTTAAATTACAACTCTTAAAATAGTGGTGGTGGTGTTTGACCATGGGAAATCTTGAGGAATAGATGGGAGTACAACCAATTAGGTTCGTTGTCCTGAAACTTGAATTAAGCTAAACTATTTTTTTTCCTCGTAAGATATTCAGAAAAACCTAAAACCAATTTTGAGAGAAAATATAATGTCCTGTCCGCACAGTCGAACTCTTGTTTTGAAACTATCTTTACAATTAAAATTATGCAAACTCTAACCGAAACTTCGTCCAAACTTAAAAGCTACAGGACAGTATGGTTACGCCGTTTTTTGGGTAATCACTAATCACGGTATGATAATAGTGGTCGGAGTCTTTAGTGAAAAGATTACGCTCTACACATAATAACTGGTACACGTATAGAGAAGGAAAAAAAAAGAAAGTGGATTACAGAGTGGTTGCCACGCTGTCATACATTTGGAAGTTCCATGAATTTGTTGCTGGATTTAAAGTGAAACTGTTCGCCACTAAATCGATGATGGACGTCAATTCTTTTTTATGCTTTTTTCTAAAATATAAACTTATATACATACATATTTATACCAAAGGCACTTCCCCCAATTTTGGGGGGTAGCCGACATCAACAAGAAACAAAACAAAAAAGGGGACCTCTACTCTCTACGTTCCTCCAGCCTAACCAGGGACTCAGCCGAGTTCAGCTGGTACTGCTAGGGTGCCACAGCCCAACCTCCCACATTTCCACCACAGATGAAGCTTCATACTGCTGAGTCCCTTACTGCTGCTACCTCCACGGTCATCTAAGGCACCGGAGGAAGCAGCAGGGCCTACCGGAACTGCGTCACAATCGCTCGCCATTCATTCCTATTTCTAGCACGCTCTCTTGCCTCTCTCACATCTATCCTCCTATCACCCAGAGCTTTCTTCACACCATCCATCCACCCAAACCTTGGCCTTCCTCTTGTACTTCTCCCATCAACTCTTGCATTCATCACCTTCTTTAGCAGACAGCCATTTTCCATTCTCTCAACATGGCCAAACCACCTCAACACATTCATATCCACTCTAGCCGCTAACTCATTTCTTACACCCGTTCTCACCCTCACCACTTCGTTCCTAACCCTATCTACTCGAGATACACCAGCCATACTCCTCAGACACTTCATCTCAAACACATTCAATTTCTGTCTCTCCATCACTTTCATTCCCCACAACTCCGATCCATACATCACAGTTGGTACAATCACTTTCTCATATAGAACTCTCTTTACATTCATGCCCAACCCTCTATTTTTTACTACTCCCTTAACTGCCCCCAACACTTTGCAACCTTCATTGACTCTCTGCCGTACATCTGCTTCCACTCCACCATTTGCTGCAACAACAGACCCCAAGTACTTAAACTGATCCACCTCCTCAAGTAACTCTCCATTCAACATGACATTCAACCTTGCACCACCTTCCCTTCTCGTACATCTCATAACCTTACTCTTACCCACATTAACTCTCAACTTCCTTCTCTCACACACCCTTCCAAATTCTGTCACTAGTCGGTCAAGCTTCTCTTCTGTGTCTGCTACCAGTACAGTATCATCCGCAAACAACAACTGATTTACCTCCCATTCATGATCATTCTTGCCTACCAGTTTTAATCCTCGTCCAAGCACTCGAGCATTCACCTCTCTCACCACTCCATCAACATACAAGTTAAATAACCACGGCGACATCACACATCCCTGTCTCAGCCCCACTCTCACTGGAAACCAATCGCTCACTTCATTTCCTATCCTAACACATGCTTTACTGTCTTTGTAGAAACTTTTCACTGCTTGCAACAACCTTCCACCAACTCAATATAACCTCATCACATTCCACATTGCTTCCCTATCAACTCTACCATATGCTTTCTCCAGATCCATAAACGCAACATACACCTCCTTACCTTTTGCTAAATATTTCTCGCATATCTGCCTAACTGTAAAAATCTGATTCATACAACCCCTACCTCTTCTAAAACCACCCTGTACTTCCAAGATTGCATTCTCTGTTTTATCCTTAATCCTATTAATCAGTACTCTACCGTACACTTTTCCAACTACACTCAACAAACTAATACCTCTTGAATTACAACACTCATGCACATCTCCCTTACCCTTATATAGTGGTAAAATACATGCACAGACCCAATCTACTGGTACCATTGATAACACAAAACACACATTAAACAATCTCACCAACCATTCAAGTACAGTCACACCCCCTTCCTTCAACATAAACTTATATAAAGAAACAAAATAATTATGAGAAGAGATATATCATCAAATGCACGTCTAGAGGCAACACAGCGATTTCTAGCTCGGCAAATACTAAACGAGTTGATTAGAAAGGAAAAACAATTAGAGAGAGAGAGAGAGAGAGAGAGAGAGAGAGAGAGAGAGAGAGAGAGAGAGAGAGAGAGAGAGAGAGAAAGAGAGAGAGAGAGAGAGAGAGAGAGAGAGAGAGAGACATCTTTTGATAAGTTAGGTAATTAAAACCATAACTTTGGCGTATATATAGGATACAAGCTGTTGTACTTCCGATTTCTTTGACAATATTATTGCCTAATTTCCCTACGGTACTGGTTTCTGAGATTACCTATTTTCCACATCACTTGTTAGAACTTTGAAGCCTTTACTGATAATCTTATCGGATATCTCTTTGAGGGCTACAGGTCCTTTGTTTCTGTTCCTATAACAAACACTTCTTACTTTCCACAAACATTCATGTTCGCGCAGTAAGTTTAATTATATCCAGATCAATACATTAATAGATCTGAGATAAAATTATCTTTAACTCAATCACCATAGAAACAGACTGAACACAGATTTTGTGCCTGGCAGTGTTGTCGTTTTATATTCAAAGCCATAACAAGGCCATTGTCTGTGCCGTCTGTAACAGGAAAAACGGACAGTTCGTAGTTCTGTCAGCCTAAATTGCCCATTTGCAGGCAATGTCTTTGTGTCTCCAGACTGATTTCGATCGTGTGGACGCGTTTAATTTTCACGTTAGTGTTCTGTCTTTATTCTTCGTAATTCCAAATAAAATATTTGTTCTCACTTTTTAACAGTATTAAAAATTAAAAGCTAATTAAACTGCCATGAAATGTCAGTCTATAAACTTGGTAGCGAAGATTACTTTAAAATCTTCTTCCCTCGCTTTCTATGTTTATATTTGTAAGTGTTTCTTATAGGATAAAGAAAAAAGATAAGGTAAACGTTTGCAAAGGGGAAAATCGTTTTAAGGATCTTAGAAGTGTTGAGGGGGTTAACAGTTGACGTAGATTTAAAATGACAAATGCAGTTTAAGAATTATAATGCTTTCAAAACTGATGTGACTCTTGTTGTTTTTTTTCTGAAAATGTAATAAAGGAAATCATATTTAATAGGGTTTACCAAGTTCTGAAAAAGTAAAAGCCTCATTTTTTTTCAGTGTGTAGTTAGTTTTAAAGACTGCCTTATACTGTAAGGAGTTAACTTATTTCCAATTGCAGGAAGCGTGTGAACACCTAGCTATTTTTCATAACTATAATTTCAGGACTCAGGATATTTCATCATTCCCGGTTAGTCCTAAACATTTAAGCGATAGAGATGAAATAACCTTATACTTTGAGATGACACACTAGCTGATCCTTGTGGGAGAGGGGAGACGTATGGGGTCACGAAACCCTTTTAAAAATTTGGCCGTTAAAAAAAAATTAGCGTATGGGTGTACGCGTTTATATTGTCAGTCCTCTTTATTTTCAGGTTTCGTTATTTCTTAGGTTATTTTGATTTTTACTAGTTTTTCTACGACATTCCTCTTGCTCAACAGTTGAAAGCTATTTGTGATTGAACGTTTGAATTTATGATAGTCATGAACATTAGTGTCAAAGCCCTCCTAATTAAAACTTCATACTATCATAAATATCCACAGTCGAAGCAAAATGAACTGTTATCCCCTTCAATGGACAAGTGGTGTAAGTTTTTCTCCTCGTATCAACTTTCTCTTCTGCCTTTATCCTCGACACAGAGTTAATTTGAGATCATAACCTATTGGTGGATGAAAGCATAAAAGTCATGTGTGTTAGTGATCTAAATAGGCCTTTGTTAAAAGTTTTCCAGAGAGAGAGAGAGAGAGAGAGAGAGAGAGAGAGAGAGAGAGAGAGAGAGAGAGAGAGAGAGAGAGGGTAGTCAATTGTCAGTTGTGAGATGAATTATAACTTCATTCATCCTTCGCATATTTCCTTCTACTCTGCAATTGCCACTTGAAAATTATTAAGGTTATATTTCGTGGTATGGACGGAACTTCTTCGAAGCATTTCTCACGTATTCTGTGATTTGAAGAGATTTTCTCTAGATGACTGCTGAAGTGAGCCTTCCTACTAAAGAAGAAACGATTCTATTCAGTCCAATCTACTATACCATTATTATAATAGTCGCCATTATCTTTTCTATATATAGACTAAAGTCATATTCTGACATATTATTGTTAATTGAATTCATATCATATGAAGAAATGACAATTATTTTATGAAACTGTTACTCTTAAATTTAGATATAAGGAATTTTAGGGCAACTCACATGAGTTTTAATTAAAATGTAATCAACCCTGTGAGAGAGAGAGAGAGAGAGAGAGAGAGAGAGAGAGAGAGAGAGAGAGAGAGAGAGAGAGAGAGAGAGAGATCGCAAACAATTAATAATCCAAAAACATATTTCGACGATAAAAGTTCAGGACTATAAATTCATATGTATTATTACAATGAAGATAGATTGTTATTTTGAATTAAGTGTATTTTCTGATACATCGATAGAAACAAATATTTTCAATTCAATACTGTAGTCTATTTTAACCGGCCCCCTCTCTCTCCCCCTTTATATATCGCTATACGACAGATGTAAATGTCGGCTTCTGTACCAACCGTGTGTCACACGATCATAAATAGTAACGACATTTCATTTTTGTATATATTAAGCTTTGTATCTTCGCTCTCCCCTCGCACTGATAGGGACCTGAAATGACATGTCTGTTTTTATTACCGTTAACTGTTAACCGGTGTGGTTGTCGGTTGAATATGAAATTGCCTGTTATGTTTTTATGTCTTTTTGCCTGGAGTTTATGTATATGTAAACGGATGAGTAATTGTTTACAACACCGCGCTCTCCATTTACTTCAAAATAATGCAATCCTGCAGTTCTCATCCTCTTACACAGTAATTAGGTGGTTATTTAAACTCTGGGAAAGCAATAATTAGCAAGATATGTTGAGGAAGGGGGAAGGGGTTATAAAAAGAAAATAGGTCGGTTTCCTCGCCAAACGACTTGGAACTGACATGTCAACATAGTCAACCAAACAGAATTCGTGATGCCAGCGTACATAAACAGAAGTTCGTGATGCCAGCGTACATTTGATATACTGTATATTCAAAATATACTTAATCGAAAATGGATTAATTACTCAAAAGTGTCCATAAAATATGCAATATACAAATAGCGACACTTTTGAGTAATCACTCCATTTTTGATTAAGTATATTTTGAATATACAGTATATTAAATGTACGCTGGCATCACGAAGTCTGTTTGGTTGACTATGTTGACATGTCAGTTTCAAGTCGTTTAGTGAGGAAACTGAGCTATTTTCTTTTTATAACCCCTTCCCCCTTCCTTAACATATCTTGCTAATTATTTCATTCCCAAAATTTAAATAACCACCTAATTACTGTGCAAGAAGATGAGAACTGCAGGATTGCATTATTTTGGAGTAAATTGAGAGCGTGGCGTTGTAAATAATTACCAACGGATGTTCTGTAATAAAGTTACTCAGTTGTTTTCATCATTCCTTTTTAGTCACTGCCTCTCTCGGCCCGTTACACATTCGTATTTTTTTATTCTTTTTTCATGATCTGTTGATGTGCATATCCTTCTGGGAAAACTTTTTGTTGTTGTTTATTGTGCTGAATTTATTCAATATAAATTATTTAAAGAAATTAAACTATTTCCTGAAACATTTGTCAAGTGGCGATAACCTTCTCGAGATCTTCGATACGACTGTTTTAGTCGTTAGCTTTTGTGCTGTTCAGAGTCAGGAGCAAAACTTTTATCTATTGGAAGTGAAAATTTGAATTTGATTGCAGTGTACTTTGGTTTTTTACGATTTTTGTTCAATGTCATTTATAATATTGAAATGTGTTATGGTTAACAAATCTACGTGTAATGAAAACTCCATAATTCTATAATTATTCCATAAACTTACCGGTTCTAGATGTAATATATGTTTAAAACAAAGCTGAAGTTTTACTTTGAGAGGTAACTTGTACCGGGGGTGTTTGATATTTCCATAAAAAAAAATTAAAAGCATAGTTGATAGAATGAAGGAGGATTAAAACGGAAAAAAGGGAAAATTTTCAAAGAAATTAAAACATTTTTTTTCGGAGAAATCCCTAAT
>NW_027171932.1:37500-70000 GCF_036898095.1 Palaemon carinicauda
TTCATCTACCATGAAACAGATTTGCCACTTCAATTAAATTAATAAAAAGGATACAGTCTGTATACTGTTCAATTACGCTAGCGTAAGAAACGCTTGGTACGACTGTCCGTATTATGCTATAGTTCACCAACGTCAATGGAACAGTTCGTAAGGACACGTTAGTAGCCTATCGATCAGTGTGTAGAACATTGAGTGACTACACACCCAACATCCTAATTAATCGTCCCAAATTAATTACACTGTTCCTCGCAGATTTAAAAAAGAAGGTTAAAAGATTCTACCTGCTGCTACCACAAACTATTTGAGTTTCTCCACTTGCTTCACATAGTGCATAAATATCACCTTGGATGACCACCAGCCGGTGTAGGAACAAATATGTTCAAGGTCCATATAAATGAGAAATTTTATGGAAGAAGCAACTCCTCTCGGATCATGACTAGCGTGTGTACTGCCAGGACCCGTTTTGTGAATAACACAGGTAAGTTTTGCCCTTAGTTATAGATAACTTTGAGCCCGAGGTTTCTCCTCTGAACAGCTGTCCTCCAATAAAGTCTGAAGTTTTATGAAGATAGACCTTTAGGCACTACACTGGATATAGAGATATAACTTCTTCAGAGTGCAGATTCCCTAGGGACCCCACCTGCTGGTGGGTAGCTTGTTCTTGGTAAGAAAAGTTGGGTCTGGAAATGGAACCAGTTCACACAATTGGGCACCCAAGGCGAGTAAAAATAGAAAAATGTCTTTACTTCAAAACCTTCTAAACGCCTTAACAATAGTATTGTGTCGGCTGCTCACCTTTTCCTCCTCACTAACGAGAGAAAATCATGAGATGTAGGATCCTGGTTTTCTATGATGAAGCGAAGACAGTCGACTTCTGTACTCGCTGAGACAGGGATGGATCCGGTAGCGGTACAGATTTTAGTCGTAGTTCCAATGCCAGAGGGAACCACACGCCATTTGGCCACTTGTGGGCCACTATTGCCACCTTTCCTTTGAAGGATCTCAGTTTGTCAAGAACCTTCAAAAGGAGGTTGTGTGGAGGAAACAGATAAATATTGGACCATCTGTTCCAGTCTAGGGACATAGCGTCCACTGCCTCCGCTAGCGTATCCTCGTATGGGGACACGTAACAATCTATTTTCTAGTTGTCTTTCATCGCAAATAGGTCTATCTGCAACTCCGGGACTTGGCTCGAGATGAAGGAGAACGATCCTGCGTCAAGGGACTATTCTGACTCTATAGGTGTAAACCTGGATAGAGCGTCTGCTGTCACATTGCAGAACCCTAAAATGTGAACTGCTGACAAGTGCCATTTCTTCCATTCCGCCAGACGGAATATGGCCAACATCACTTGGTTGATTTGAGGTGACCTCGACCCTTGTCGATTTAGGCATCTCACCATCACCTCGCTGTCTAGAACCAGTCTTATGTGGGTCGAGTGGCAAGGAGAAACTTTCTTTAAAGTCAGAAGTACTGGCATGGCTTCTAGAAAGTTGATGTGAAATTACTTGAAAAGATTGGACCAAGCTCCTTGGACTCTGTTCTGATGAAAGTGACCTCCCCAGCCTTCCTTTGAAGCGGGTATGTGGATAGTCACTGACGGGGGAGGAGGTTGAAGAAGTATTGATTTTTTCAGTTGCTTAGCATTGGACCACGGCTTGAGAAGCGTTTCCATTCGATTCGGTAGAGGTCTTATTAGATGTCTTCAGGCGTTTGATGCGTATTTCCTCCAGACTCCTGTTGCATCCTTTAGCTGTGCTCTTAGCACTGGATCTGATATTGAAGCAAACTGTAGAGAGCCCAGCACTCTCTCCTGTCCGCGTCTTTATATCCGTTTGGATTTCAACAGTCTCTTGACAAATCCTGCTATCTCTTTCCTCTTCTTCCAGGAATGGGAACTCAACGGGACTCCAAATTCCAGTAGATTCGCAACCACTGAAATTTTTGAGCTGGAGAAAGTCGAGACTTTTTGATGTTGATCTTGAATCCCAGATGTTCCAGGAACTGGATCACTATCTTAGAAGCCTGCACGCATTCTGTCCTGGATTCTGCCCACACTAGCCAGTCGTCCAAGTAGGCTACTACTTGGACCCCCTTTAGGCGTAATTGATGGACAGCTGCGTTCGCGAGCTTCGTGAAAATCCTTGGGGCTATGTTTAGCTCGAAAGGCATGGCACTGAAGGCGTAAAGTTTTCTATGTAACTTGAAGCCTAGGTAGGAGGTGAGGTGACGATTAATTGGAACGTACCAATAAGCGTCAGATAAGTCTATAGAGACAATATATGCCCTTTTGGGCAGAAGGGTCCTTATGTGTTGAAGTGTGAGCATGACTCTGAGTTTTTCTTAGTCCTTCTTTGAAACACAAAACAGCCTCCCTTGGAATTTGATGGACTTAACTTTCCGGAATACTCTTTTGTCTAAGAGCTCTCGGACATATTCTTCCAGAACAGGGGTTGAGTGTTGGGAGAATTGAGGAAATTGATGTGGAGGGCTGCTCCAACTCCAACCTAGTCCATTCTTTATTAGGCTTTGGGCCCAGGGATCGAAGGTCCAGCGATCCCTAAATAGGTGTTGCCTCCCTCCTACAGGAAGCATGCCACTTGTGTTGTTGTGGACCTGAGGCCTTGCCTCCTTGATCGCATCCTCCCCTGGATCCCTTTCCCCTTGAAGGGTATCTAGAAGAACCTCTGGCTGGTCCTCTAGCCTTCGAACGAAAGGAAGAAGTCTGCCTTTCGAAGGCTGGGTTAAAGACTAGCGACTGAGTCGCCACTTGCTGAGGTACCAGCTGCTACGTGGTTGGAGATTGTGCCATTATCTGAGGCACCGCGGTCACAGGAAGTTGCTGTTGTTGTTGGTGTGGGTAGGGTATAGCCGGCCGAGAGGATGGCCTAGGCTTTTTTGTCTTCCTCTGGTGTTGGGGACCCTCATCCGGAAAAGACTTTCCTTTAAGATCTATGCCCAAAATTTTGAGAAGGTTCCTATTCTCTGTGGCGGTCTTGTCTACTACCTCCTTAACCACATCGTTGGGAAAGAGGTCTTTACCCCAGATACAAGAGGAGATCAGTTTCCTCGGTTTGTGCCTCACCGCAACCAAGGCGAAAAACGAACTCTCTACAGGCTCTCCTAGCTTTAATAAAGCTATAGAGATCCTTTGTAACCGTGGGCCAGATGGGTTTTAGCCACTACCATGAACATGTCCTGGATCTTGGGGTCACTTGCCATCGTTTCTAATGCCGTTTGCAAAGACATCGATGCCGCAAGTCTTTCCTTTGTCTCTTGCTCTCTACGCAAGAGAACCTCCGATAGTTTTGGAAGTTCTTCACCGAACTGACATTCAGTAATATCAGCTTCCAGCTTCTCCGACCGAGAAGGTAAGGTGTACGTCCTTCTAGTCTTCTTGGCCCAAAGGCAAGGTCAGAGAACAACGGCTTGCACTCCTCCAAGGAGGGGCATGATTTCCCTGCCTCCACCCCCTTTAAGGCTGCCTTATAAACCCTTTTCCATGAAGGGAATAGCTTTGTAGGAGAGGCCACAAAGGAGGGAAGCTTCTTACTCAAGGCTGGCACCTTTGAGTTAGTGAAGCCCTTCTTTCATCGAGCTCGCTAGTAAAGCCTGAGCTTTACTATGGTCAAAAACTATGACCTCATTCGACTCAGTCTCCTCCTTTGAGGCTGGCTCCTTCCTAAGGCAGGTAGGAATCTTTGTTGGGACAAAATTCCACTTCTTCCAGGGGAATTGCCCCCAACTTTTCCGATATGACAATCTTCCCGATTGTCATTTGGCATGTGTTCGGCATACCTCCAAGGATTGGTATCCAAGCACAAAGGAAGATCCTTCACGTTGAGTCGCTTCTGGGACCCACGTGATGCTGCAAGTATACGTATCTCAAGTTTCATTGCAGCTTCCTTCTCCTCATTCTTCTTTTGAAATTGTTGGATTATCTCAACAATAGAAAAGAGTCCTTCACAGCTCATCTGGGATAGCACAACGATGTAGAGGGAACAGGTTCTGGGTCCGGAACCGATGTAACCGACACCCTCGTCGATTCTCTTCCTCTTCGGATGGTCGTCCTGTAAAGAGAAGAAAAATCCATGGGTATCAAGTGAAGGCTTTTCACTTATATTGAAACATTTAGCTTATATAGAAAAGCTATAAAAGAAAGAAGGAAAGACATATTTTTATTTCCTGCCCAGTCAATTGCTGTAACCTCCCAAGATATTAAAACTTAGGTTAATTCTATACTAAAATACCTTATGTAATTTCCTAAACGGAAATTTAATTTTTAGTTTTACTCTACGGGATCAAAAGAATATAGAAAGAACTTACTTTCTATATATTGTACGGTCTCAAACAAAACGCTGTACAAGATAACATTAAGTATGATGAAGAACTTTAGTGTTATCACAAGCTCTGTAGAGTAGTTTCTGTTAATGCAGTGTGTACTACACTACAAATATAGGTAACTATTGTACTTAGCATGCTGTTGTGCCGGCTAGCACGCGCCAATACGTGCCGGCATGCGCCTGCACATGCCGGCCGGCATCTACCCCTGTACAGTTCAAAGATAAACTATCTTTAACTAATAGGCGGCAGCCCCACTGATTCACAGACTGTGTGCCAGCTCGGCAATCATTGCCAGCAGACGGCTAAAAACACCCAATACCCGGCTGCCGGGCGCTAATCATAGTGGCCAGTAGATTCGGGCTGTGTTTCTACTGCCGGCCGGAAAAGGTAATAAAACCCATGCCTGCCGACAGCCGTAATAGGGGTGCAACACAATAGTCAGCGAAAGAGTATGGATGTGAGGTTATAAGGCGGCATGCCATACGACCTTCCATCCAGAACAGAGTGAACTTATGGAAGGGGAGAATGTAGCATTAAGGCTTCCAAAGATTCCATAGCCTGTCAGGCTCTACTGGCAGATTATGGAAGGAGACCAAGGGAGGTCTGGGGTTCACTCTGCAAAGAACAAAAGAGTCTCTGCCGGCCGACATGCAATGCCCAGCCAGCAGAGAGCTGAGCCAGTCCTCCATCCTAACTTATGCTAGGTGACCAAAGGAAAATAAAGAAAGAGAGGTGGGGAAGGGATAAGGGTCCTATAGACTTCGTTCTAGCAAGAGACACACTCAGCAGTTAGGGAAACTCATCATCCATACCAAGAGTTGTCTATTAGGGAGCAAGACTGGCAATGCTTGCTAACCTCTTCCCAACCAGAACAAAGTAGGTGAAGTTATTTTGCCGTCCAACCGAGAAAACTCATTCTCGAGCCCGAGAAAAACAACTCAGGACAGTCTGCTAGGCCACTAGAGGAAGGAATCATCTCTTACAGAATCCTTCCGACATGGACTAGGGAAGCCCAAGCTACCTGTGTCCGCCCCTAACCTAGCAAAAGAGAGTCATTCTCCATGCTAGGAAGAAGCAGACCACAGACTAGAAACTTTGAAGTTCTGCCCAAAACCAAAGACCAGTCACTCTGGATATCAGGGACAGGACAGACATATCCTAGAATAGTTATACCTGGATTATTATATAGGCAGAACCACTAGGATTAAGCCAAAGACTTTCAGAGGGAGAGAGGGATTGAACTTAGCCTCCGGAGGAGAAAAGAACAATCGGGGATGTGCGAGAGTATACTACTGTACCTAGAATACTAGACTAGGTAAGGTCAGAATCGATTACAAAATTCACCGAAACTCTCCTCGTATACAATCTGTGGAAAAACATTCAACAATATCTTACATGTGTAAAATAATTGCCTATAGCTTCAATAATATATCACTCGGAAAAAACTTATATCATGCATGAAAGTACTAGTGCCAGACGTCTAGGCTACGAAGCCTCGCGAAGGGCAAGATCGGTACCCTCGACCCGTGTCGATATCACAGAGCTAAAAATTGACGGTATAATATAAGCATTCCTAGAGGAGCTAAATAGCTAAATCATTAAAGCATAACAAACTGGGAACATCACTCTAGCTAACTAAATTACCCATAAGAGCGAGCGATAACATCCAGGATGCCCTGGTAGGAAACAGCTCTTGTTTACGTTAAAATCACTATTGATTAAATTCAAAACGACAAGAGCTTACATTTATACATAATAAAGATAATACTCAACTTTCCAGAAGCAGAAGAGGCAGGAGAAGTCATAAAAATGTTCAATTAAATCCAAAATAACGAGAGAACACAAGGGAAATCACCGAGTATTAGAGCTACACGAAAAGGAATAAAGAGGGCGCTACTGCCTTCATCTGATACACACTAGAAACGGAATAGGAGAGATGCCTTTTGAGCGCCGTCTCTTTTCATTCTCGTTTCGGATACATGTCACTATAACCCCCTCAAAGCGTTAATACTGTTCGGGGTGAAGATAGCTATGTGACGTGTCAGAATACGTCCTTTGATATTATGCGATATCCCTGTGAGATTATTTAGGGATATTCGTTCCAGGAGTTAGAATTCTGAATACCTTATGGTAAAATTCTCTGGGAATATCACTGTAGTCAAATATATCCTGGAAAGCTACATATTAGGAACTTCCATCAGGACGGCCTGGCCTGAGCCCAAATATATATATATATATATATATAGATATATATATATATATATATATCTATCTATATAGATATGTATATATATATATATATATAGATCTCTATATATATATATTATATATATATATATATATATGTATCTATCTATATATATATATATATATATATAAATATATATATATATATATATATATACATATATATTTATATATATATATATATATATACATATATATATTTATATATATGTATATTGTGTATATATATATATATATATACCGATTCAGCATTTTTAAAGACTGTATTTTTGTTATTGTAAAAACTTGGATACATAAGTTTTGGTGTACAGTTTAGGCCAATTTTTGACACTAGTTCCAGATTATAAATCAATCAAATATTGGCTTTTTGATCCAGAGTTTGGCTGAAAAACGTGCTGGTGGTTCCGTACCCTTAGTTGAGATTACAGTACCTCTACTAGGAAATTTTTTAGAAGTGTCTATGTTTTTCTCGCTGCGTTTTTCAACACTAACATTATCTCAGTCTATGAATTTCTGTATTATCTAACCTTTTAACTATATTAAAATGCCTCGCAAGTGGCTTCAACCTTTTAGTTTAAATCAGTTATACTATTCAAAATTGCTCTGCAATGAAAGAAAAAAATAGTTCAGCATATTCTCTAAACATCACAACGTTAGATATTAGACTTACGTTTCAATAACACTTTAAATATATTTTCCCACATTTTTTTTCTGACTTTTCTGTCTACCAACCTTTTTTAAGGTATTCTCAATTATCAATAAGGATCGTACTTCCATTAGTCCACACACCATATAAACTTTAACTAATGAATATTCCTAGTTCTAATTATCCTTATCACCTTATTCCTGCTACTTAATTACTCTTATCTTCCTCCTCTTCCAACAGTTTATAACTCTTTTAATATTTCTGAATTCTGTAGCACAATCTGCAGTATATACAATATGATTTACTAATGTCATATATGCTACATTTTCTTTATGGTGTATTTTACGTAATCTAAAATAAAAACTCTATCTTTCAACTAATCTCCTTTCTCTACCTTCAAAAATCTTTCTATTCATCAAGTTAACTAATAATAACTGTCTCTTGTATCAGACCTAATTTCTTTCAAATATAGTCATTCTGTCCTCGTGCATTATCTGACAGGTGGCCTTTTCCCTTCAAAGGAGCTTGAGCTTTTATTTGGTGCTTGTATTCTGTGCATTATGTATTCAAAATCAATTGTCCTATTCTTCAAACTAATCATGAAGGCACTATTTTCCTCTTTGTGGTAGTTCTATTTTCTTTCTTACTGTATAGAACAAAATCTCTAAATGAACCTTATTTTTTATGCTAAATGAAATTTATATTTTACAAAGTGTAGTCTCCTTCATAGTCTATAGCGTTATAAAAAGGAACAAATTTAGGACCAGTTCATCATCGAGTCATTACCGATATTCTATAATCAGATATTTAATTAGAATTTCACCCCGTTATTGCAGCATATTTCAATTAATACTATCGAACCCAAGTGTCTTTTCATTCTTCGTTGTCTTGATTACACTCTTAAGATACTGGTAGCCACTTCGACATACGTTCTTAAATTTTACACTAACCCTATTATACACACTTACTGCATATATATATATATATATATATGTGTGTGTGTGTGTTTGTAGGTATATATATATATATGTATATATATATATATATATATATAGATAGATAGATATATATATATATATATATATATTGTTAGTAATGGAGGTCATTACGCCACCTTTTTTCCAATAACAAAAGACCCCGCCAGCATGGGTCGAAATGCCACGAGTTTTGGGACCATACCCAGAGTCTCACCCCCCTCCCACCATCCTATACCAGTCTACTCCCCCTGAGATCTCAATTTCAGCTACCTTCTACAAGTCACGTGAGAACATCGAGGTCCCAGGACGAGGGAAGCGAGCTGTGAAGGATGTGGGGACACGAGATCAAGCCTGACCAATAGGACAGCGGTCAGGCCAATCCCCCCTACCACCCCTCCCCCAATTGGGGGTCAAGTGGGGTTGATCTACCCAGGGAAAACTGGGGATCTTTCTTCGTGACTCAGCTTCCATAAGGAGAACATCTCCTTTTCTTCACTCAACGTCTTTGAGGGAAATACCATCGCTCTTCACCCTCAAGACATCAGGGAGGCAGGACCTCTGTTTACATATTCTTCCATAAGGGAAGGAACGAGAGTCCTTTTTACTAAAGGTAAGGTGTCTGATTTTGAGATTCTCAATATCCTTACCCAACCTCCCGTCCCTTCCTTATCACACCCCATTTTTCCTTATCCTCTAAAGAAAATCCTACCCACTGAACCTTGTATCCTATCCACTATACCCAGACCATGTGTGCCGTTTAGTCCTAGTTTTAATTAATTCACCCTGTGACAGTGTTGATTACCATGTGTAACGTTTAAATCCCTAAGCTTTGCATCTTCATTTAATTTGCTTAAAGGTTTTAACCACAGGACTTCATCGTGTTCCCAGCCGGTAGAAGTAAGTGTGCTGTTAATAATTCAATTTATTTCCCTTTCCAGGGAACGTTGTTTGCTGTGCTGTCGTTTCATCCACGGCCAACCAAACTCCATCTGAAGCTCCTCGTGGCATAAATTAAAATAGTTACCTGTTGTGCTCCCCTTTCTTTTGTTAATTTTTATTTAAATATTATTGTAAATACACATATTTGTCAGTATTCCTTGTATCATTGCTGACTGGCGACCTACCATTGTTATTTGTTTTGTTATGGCCCTTGAGTCCCTTAAGCAAGGCCGGACTCGAACCAGTGGCCCGTAACATATTGGCGACCAAATGCCAGGATTCGCTAAGACAGTAATTTAAAATTAATTTTATCAAAGTCAAATTCCCCCCTTTTTCTGTCTTTAGCGACTTGACGAACCTCAATTTCATTTCAAGTAAATTATATTATCACTGGAGTTGGAACCGTGGAAGAACACAGCGAAAGCCTTCTATTCTCATTGTTAAAGTTTTGTGTTTATTAGTGTGTGTGTTCGCGCCGCGAACCTTTTTGTTTTTAAACCCACGTGGGAGAAGTCTAGTCCTATTGTGTAGCGGGATAGCCAATCGCGTGAGATGAATTTGTGTTCTGTTTTTTTTTTTCTGAGTGTTTATTATCAATCTGGATAATTTTTTTTCATTTATATATTGTGCAGAGTGAATGTTTAATTTTGTGTTAAAACTAAGTGAAGTGAAATTTACGAAAATTTAGGAGAATCCGTGGTACACTAAAGCACGTGTTAAATTCCAGTGAGGCTTAATTCCCGTGTTGGTAACGGTAAGCGCACGTGGCATTCATTTTTTCAATTTTTCCGTTTGACAAGTAAGGGTATGTAATTTCTTTTTATTACTTTCTCGTGGGATATTATCTTTATGTACATTTTTTTGAAGGGGATAATTTTTGTTAGACTGTGTAATATGGTTAACCTAAAGATAAAGGACTTATGATGTCACATTTAATTTAAATTTTTTCAGTCAGGGTATAGGATCATTAAGATAAAATATTTGGGAGTGTAATTTATTAAATTCATTTTTTTTTCTAAAGGGAAAGTATGTAAAGGGGCTGATGTTTTAACGAAGCATTAAGCAATCTCAGTGGCATTGTCTGTTTTATTTTAATTTGTTATACTTTAAGTATAAATACAAACTTCGCTTTAAAGTCACAGAGTTGCAAGTGGTGGTGTTGCAAGAACGCACCCACACACTTTTACAAATCCATTTCTTCTTATGGCTAGAAGAGAGAGTCACACATCGTGGAGATTCCATTTTTTTCCTTAAGACTAGCATAGGAGGGTCACACATCGTGGAGATTCCATTTTTTTCCCTTAAGACTAGCATAGGAGGGTCAAACATCGTGGAGATTCCATTTTTTTCCTTAAGACTAGCCTAGGAGGGTCACACATCGTGAAGATTCCATTTTTTTTCCTTAAGACTAGCATAGGAGGGTCATACATCGTGGAGATTCCATTTTTTTTCCTTATGGCTGGCACAGGAGGGTCACACATCGTGGAGATTCCATTTTTTTTTCCCTTAAGACTAGCACAGAGGGTCATTCATTGTTGTGATTCCAATTTTTTAAAGACTAGCATAGAGATTCACCCATTGTTGTGATTCCATTTTTTCAAAAGTCTAGCATAGAGATTCACCCATTGTTGTGATTCCACTTTTTTTATGACTAGCATAGAGATTCACCCATTGTTGTGATTTCATTTTTTCAAAAGACTAGCATAGGAGGGTCACACATAGTGGAGATTCCATTTTTTTTCCTTAAGACTAGCATAGGAGGGTCATACATCGTGGAGATTCCATTTTTTTTCCTTATGGCTGGCACAGGAGGGTCACACATCGTGGAGATTCCATTTTTTTTTTCCCTTAAGACTAGCACAGAGGGTCATTCATTGTTGTGATTCCAATTTTTTAAAGACTAGCATAGAGATTCACCCATTGTTGTGATTCCATTTTTTCAAAAGACTAGCATAGAGATTTACCCATTGTTGTGATTCCATTTTTTTATGACTAGCATAGAGATTCACCCATTGTTGTGATTTCATTTTTTCAAAAGACTAGCATAGAGATTCACCCATTGTTGTGATTTCATTTTTTTCAAAAGACTAGCATAGAGATTCACCCATTGTTGTGATTTCATTTTTTCAAAAGACTAGCATAGAGATTCACCCATTGTTGTGATTCCATTTTTTTTATTAGACTAGCATAGAGATTCACCCATTATTGTTATTCCATTTTTTATGACTAGCATAAAGATTCACCCATTGTTGTGATTCCATTTTTTTTAAAAGACTAGCATAAAGATTCACCCATTGTTGTGATTGCATTTTTTTATGTTTTAGCATAGAGATTCACCCATTGTGGTGACTCCATTTCTTTTTATGACTAGTATAAAGGTTCACCCATAGTTGTGATTCCCTTTTATTTCGTCCAGCATAGTGTCACCCATAGTGGTGACCTCATTTTTCCCTGACTAGCCCAGAGGGTCACCTACTGTATAGTGGTGATTCCATTTTTATTGTGTAGTACAGTTGTCATATATATCATTACTTTTTTGGATGCATTACAACCGAACAGCCTAAGCTCACCCATTGTCGTGGCCCTGGTTTTCAAGTTAGGCTCTTGTTCAATTACTTGCAAGGCTTGCTACTCGGTGATAGTTCTTTCTTGAGACGCATTTTTACAGCCATTGTGCATTTTCCCCAGCTCCATCTTCATTCTTTCTTCCATGAGACTCTTGCGTAAGGCTAGAACATCTTTCCCCTCCGTGTAATTTCATGCATGGTCAACATCGTACGTTGTGCTGTTGAGTTTGTTCTTGTCGCTGTCTCCACAAGAACTTAGCAAAATGACTGCTGCTGAAATCAGTGCATTTGTGGACTTGGCAGAAAGACAAGGCTATGAGGGAGAAGCATTGCGAAGGTATGTGCGGGAGCTCATGAATGAAGACAAAGCCCGGAGAAGAACAGAGCAAGAAAGGATGCGCTATGAAAGAGAGAGAGTGCATGAATTAAGAATGCAGGAGATGGACGCCCGATTGGCACAACTCAATCACTTGCCACCTCAACCCAATGTTGCCAAAGTCCAGCAGGACAATCGCAGGAGGTCCCACTTCATTGAAGGGTTCACCAAGGAACTCCCTACAGTGGAACTGAAGGTGACCACGTCCCAGCTCAGCAAGAAGTGCGGACTGGGGGCAGGGAGTGATCTTGCACATGAGGGCTACAACTCATGCTTGGGTCAAAAGCTCGTGAAGGGTGTACAGCGAGTGCCCCTCAGGTGCATGAAGGCTGCCAAGCCGGAGCCTAAAACTGTTAGGACGCAACCTGCATGGGAAGACGACTGGCTCGGTGACATTGACCTTGGTGAGGTAGCTTGGCTAAGTGAGGAGGCCCAAGAGTCTTCCTCCTCCAGCAGTGAGTCTGAGCTTCGTACGTCAGAAGTTAATTCTGGTGAAGGTGTGCCACTTTCCACCACAGGGGATAGGGCTACTCCCAGCGTCATGCCAGAGACCTCAGAGGAGAGCCAGTGGTCTCCCTTTTCCCACCGTGAGTCTGAGCCGAGTACCCGCAAATTCAATCCGGGTGAAACTGTGCCACTGAACACCACTGGAAATAGGGCTATCTCAATCACCAGGCCAGAGGTCTCAGAGCAGGCAAGAGGCGAACCACCCATCAGCGCCGAGACCCCAAGGAGCCAGACAAAGCTCATCAGGTTCCCATTGCTGGATGAGACATTGGTAAACAACAGGGCACCCGCCAACTCGAATGAGGTGGAAATGAATAACCCCTCTAAGGCTGAGTTCCTGCTAAAGGATGAGGTGCCCCTTAAAATCCCCCGAGGTTCTCATGATCCTGCTGAGGTCCTGCGCCAGCATGTAGTTGTCCCCCATAATTCCCGCTTGTCGGTGCTACGAATGGCCCATGAGGGACTATGAGGGCACTCTGGGGTGAAGCGCACAATCCAACTGCTGCAGCCCCATTTCTTCCGGCCGGGCTTGCAGAAGGTTGTTAAGGCTTCCGCAACCTCTTGCCATCCGTGCCAAGTCATCGGTAACTCTAAGAGAATAGTGCCAAGAGCCTCGCTCCAACTTATCCTATCCATAAGTGTTACAGAGATGACACAATTCTTTTATTGGTATGGCTTCCTAGCCACATTTCAGAAGGACGAAGGTTCCCACTTCATGGCAGAGGAGTCACGACCTCTGACCATACTCATAATTCATTTTTGGCTTCACCAGGTGCAAGCAGGAATTCCCAACTGTGGAGTTTACTTAAATGGCAGCATAAATTTCTTCCAGACATGGGAAAACCTCCAAACTCAAGAGAAAGAACTCTCAGGCATGGGCTCATCTCTTGAGCACCTTGGTTCCTATCGCGCTGACCATGTTTTCCCACAGACATTCCTAACGGACCATAACCATCTAAACTACTTGACTGAGCTACGTAATGGGAATAAAGGGCTCATGAGGTGCGGCATAGACCTCCAGAACTACAACTGGAAGGTCAAGCGCCTAAAGAACTCGTATGAGAGAGATGTGTTCTCCCGGCATTAGTGCCTAATGCACAGTGCCATGTCTATAGCGTAGCCATAGTCAGTAGGTAAATTTAGTTTGTATGAAAAAATATTTATTGGCCTTGGTGTCTCCCCAGGTATATAAACTTGAGGAGTCATCTTGGCATCATTATTTGTATTTAATTCATTTTCATGTATTTATTTTATCCTTTTTTGCATATATGCCAATTTTCTTTAATTTTATGCCTACCACTGCACTAGGTCACTTAACTTTAACCATCTTTTACATTTTAATTTTCAATTTTGCATTTTTTTAATTTTTTCAGTTGCTGCCTCACAGCCAGCATACTTATTTCTATGTGGCACTTGAAGTTAATTTACAGTCAAAATACCGTAAAATTATGACCCTAGTTGCAGCTTAGATATTTATCCATTATCGTGGTGAGACTCACTGAGGGAGGAATCATTAAGGCTAGTGGCTTCAGACCTTGCTTGTAGAGTTCTTGTCCTGTTTTAGGACAAAATCTCTGCTAAAATGGGGGGCTGTTAGTAATGGCGGTCATTACGCCACCTTTTTTCCAATAACAAAAGACCCCGCCAGCATGGGTCGAAATGCCACGAGTTTTGGGACCCTACCCAGAGTCTCACCCCCCTCCCACCATCCTATACCAGTCTACTCCCCCTGAGATCTCAATTTCAGCTACCTTCTACAAGTCACGTGAGAACATCGAGGTCCCAGGACGAGGGAAGCGAGCTGTGAAGGATGTGGGGACACGAGATCAAGCCTGACCAATAGGACAGCGGTCAGGCCAATCCCCCCTACCCCCCCCCCCCCAATTGGGGGTCAAGTGGGGTTGATCTACCCAGGGAAAACTGGGGATCTTTCTTCGTGACTCAGCTTCCATAAGGAGAACATCTCCTTTTCTTCACTCAACGTCTTTGAGGGAAATACCATCGCTCTTCACCCTCAAGACATCAGGGAGGCAGGACCTCTGTTTACATATTCTTCCATAAGGGAAGGAACGAGAGTCCTTTTTACTAAAGGTAAGGTGTCTGATATTGAGATTCTCAATATCCTTACCCAACCTCCCGTCCCTTCCTTATCACACCCCATTTTTCCTTATCCTCTAAAGAAAATCCTACCCACTGAACCTTGTATCCTATCCCCTATACCCAGACCACGTTTGCCGTTTAGTCCTAGTTTTAATTAATTCACCCTGTGACAGTGTTGATTACCATGTGTAGTTTAAATTCCTAAGCTTTGCATTTTCATTTAATTTGCTTAAAGGTTTTAACCACACGACTTCATCGTGTTCCCAGCCGGTAGAAGTAAGTGTGCTGTTAATAATTCAATTTATTTCCCTTTCCAGGGAACGTTGTTTGCTGTGCTGTCGTTTCATCCACGGCCAACCAAACTCCATCTGAAGTTCCTCGTGGCATAAATTAAAATAGTTACCTGTTGTGCTCCCCTTTCTTTTGTTAATTTTTATTTAAATATTATTGTAAATACACATATTTGTCAGTATTCCTTGTATCATTGCTGACTGGCGACCTACCATTGTTATTTGTTTTGTTATGGCCCTTGAGTCCCTTAAGCAAGGCCGGACTCGAACCAGTGGCCCGTAACAATATATATATATATATATATATATGTGCCCCGGAATACGATGGAATAACTGCTAAGATGATATTGGCTGAAAATGAAATGACTCCAAGACTACTTACAAGATTATTTTGTAGAATGTGGTATGAAGAGGCTAAACGTGATAAATGGTAGTTAGGAGTGTTGGCGAAAATAGCAAAAAATTACAGTAATTACACTTACTGAATTTTATATGAAAATATATAGTATGCTCATTCTAAAGAGACTGGATAAAAATATTATTGAAGAGCTAAGAGATGAAAACGTAGGATCTATAATAGGTAGAAGTTGTATTGACAAAATTTTCATTTTGAAACATGTACAACTATTCGTAGAGTACAGAAATTCCCTTTTTATGGCATTTGCGGGCTATGAAAAAGCCTTTGATGGTGTTCACCGGCCAATTTTGTGGAGAGCCCTGCATTATTATGGACTTCCTCTTAAATATGTCAGTTTGATTAAGTCTATTCATGAGCATAGCAATTGCCAACAAGCTTATCAAATGAATTTCCAGTGAACAGCAGAGTACTCCGAGGGAAGCGTTGTTGCCTATGCTGTTTATCCTCCTCATGGATTTTGTAATGCATAGAAAAGTCAGAGATGATAGAGAAGTATTGGACCGAATTGGTGAGATTAAATTAGTAGACCTAGAGTATTCTGATGGTGCTGTCCTTGTTAGCAGAACACCAAAGGATTTACAGCGAAATATCACACGAGGATGGGGTGAAGATATAAAGAAGAATAACAGAGATGATGAGACGGAGTACGCAATGGAACATGAAAACAAATATCATTAGAAGGTAAAAAGGATTAATGAGGTAGAATCATTCAAGTATCTAGGAACTAGGATTTCCAATACAGTGTCTTCAGAATTAGAGTCTAACGAAAAAAAAAAAATAGACAATGTCTAGGTTAAGTGAAATTTGGAAATCAAATAACCTGAAATTACATATAGAAAACAAACTTTATATCAGTATAGGGAGATCGGTGTTACTCTATGGACATGAGTCATGGTATAACAATGAACAATCTCCAATTGATTTAGTAGATTTGAGAACAAAGCCCTCAGAAGGATATTGGGAGTGTAATGGCAGAACAGAGTTAAAAATTAAAATATAAGAGAGATTAATCAAGTACCATATGTGGATGAGATCATAATGAGGGGTAGATGGAGATGATTCGGTCATGCTCTTCGCATGTTCCAAGAGAGATTAGTTCATCCAACGTTCAGTTGGGCTCCACAAGGCAATACGAGAGTTGGACGACTCAGGCCTACATGGCTGAGGACTATGGAGCGCAAAGTAGGAGTCGATGAATGGAAAAGTATCGAATTAAAAGCTCAACATGGAGATGACTGGTGAGATTTAATCAAGATCCTTTACGTCAATATGCATAGGAGAGGATGATATATATATATATATATATATATTTATATATATATATATATGTATATATATATATATATATATACACACACATATATATATATATATATATGAGTATATATATATATATATATATGAGTATATATATATATATATATATGAGTATATATATATATATATATATATGTACATCTATCTATTTATCTATCTATATATATATATATATATATAATTATATATATATATATATATATATAAGTCAGTGTGTGTGTACATATATATATATATATATATATATGTGTGTGTGAGCTTATGTGTATATATATATATATATGTACATCTATCTATCTATCTACCTATCTATCTATCTATCTATATATATATATATATATATGCATATATATATATATATATATATAAATATACATATATATACAGTGTATATATATATATATATATATACGTATATATACATATATATATTATATATACATATATATATATATATATATATACATTGGCAGGTAGTAGGTTGGCCTAGGCACCAGCCACCCGTTGAGATACTACCGCTAGAGAGTTATGTGGTCTTTTGACTGGCCACACAGTACTACATAGGATGATCCTCTCTGGTTCTCTATATATTCTACTCTATCCCCATGCACTTGACAACTCAATAATTACCAAACGATTCTTATTCACCCAAGGGGTTAATGTACTGTAATTGTTCAGTGGTCAATTTCCATTCGGTAAATGTAGAAGAGACTCTTTAGCTATGGTAAACAGCTGTTTTAGGAGAACAACACTCGAAAATCAAATCATTGTTCTCTAGTCTTTGGTAGTGCCATAGCCACTGTACCAAGATCTAAGGAGACAAGGTCTGTCGAAGCCCACATGGGTGGAACAAAGCTACGTCATTCCAAGAATGGCATAGATTATTATAGTATATAGATATTTTTCGGTTGACCCTGAATCTGCTTATGGATCTTTTTCTTTATATGAATAGATTAATTGTTTATGTCAGGAATGTGGTCTAGAAGATTTAATATTTTATTAATTATTTCATCATTGAGTTTTATAGGGAAATAAATATGGAACACCAAGATCACCAAATTATAATAACAAATATAACCAAGTTCACAACTGCAATATCTATAAATTATGAATAAATATATACAGAAAACAAATAATAATTACATTTTCCGTTTTTTCATCAATATTTTAAACATATATTATAATAAAAGAAATGCTAAGACAATTGCCATTAATAGAATCAAATATGATAAATTTTACTATTACAATCAACGAATGGGAATAAAAAAAATTCTTGCAGTTTGATATAATTTCTTTGAAATAATACAAGACAAATTCATTTTACCAGCTTGCCCATTTTCCGTTTCTTACTTAGTATTTCTTCATATTTTCATTTTTAATGCGTCTCAAAAAAAAAAAAAAAAAAATTACATACACAGATTTTTATTACATCCAATGGCAGCGATACAGATTCTGAAATTTTACTAGCTAATGTCTTCGTAGCATCCTTCTCAGCTTTGAGCATTTTATCTCCATGATAAGTTTGGAAAAGTGTTTCCATCCTTTTTTAATTTCTAATAAAAATCACACGCTGGTTACATCAACTTTTCCTTTTCTCAGGATATAGCCTCAATCAAGGGTTTTGTCTCCTAAATCTTCAGTGGTAGCTAAAAGCAGGTGTTGAGGAAATTTTAGAGCTATATAACCTCCAACATACTGCAATCCTTCAGTTTCCATTAAATCTTCAGAGATAAGCTCCCCAAATGCTTCTATATTGTCATTAACAACTTTTACCTCATCCTCTTCACATCTTAAATCATGATAATCCGAAATTGAAAATATATTTGGAGCCCATTAAAGCGGTGTCTTTTCCTAGAATATAAGCTCTTATTCTGTTTTTCACTTGAATTGTGGATGGATGTTCGTAACATCCTCCAATCTACCTTAAACAAGCAAAGAAATGTTTTAACACATCCTGATTTACCCTGTGAGTCATTATGTATGATATGCGGTACTTTTCTTTTGACATTGAAAGCAAGTTTTCTAAGGACATTGTGAGGCGTTTTAGAATTGAGAAGATTGAACCAAGTATCAAGTATTTCAATGAATTTGATTTTGTTTTCCAAGGCTTTCCTCTGAAGTAGTCCTTTTACCTTAAATTTTTTTATTGTTTTTGCTGTTGTTTCAAAGATCAAGTGAATTGCTAATTTGACATTATTTCTGTTTTCGTTATAGAAATATTAATGTGATTTTCAGATAAAAGATAAGCAGTTTTTAAATGTTTAGTACTTCTACTGATAATATCCCTGAGAAAATTAATGTTAACGTTCATATTATTTATCTCAAACCCCTTATCAGTAAGGGGATTCCTAGCAAGCTTGATCAGGTGTGGAGCGTCAGCAAATATGTAAATTTTCCTATCATTGTCCGATGGATTTTTAAAAAATGGATTGGTTTCTATGTCTTAACATAGGACTTGTGTCCTTAGATTTTTCTCTGTACCATGGTCTTCCACTGCCTTGGGTTACATGTCTCTTGCTTTAGGGTACACTAGAGAACACAATTCTATCTTATTTTTCTTCCTCTTATTGTGCTAAAGTTTTTATAGTTTATATAGAAGATATTGATTTTAACGTTGTTAATTTTTCATCGGTTCCTTTCCTCACTTGGCTATTTTCCCTGTTGGAGCCCCTGCAATTAAAGCATCCTGCTTTTCCAACTATGGTTGTAGCTTAGCAATTAGTAATAGTAATAATATCTATCTATCTATCTATCTATATATATATATATATATATATGTACTTATATATATATATATATATATATATATAAATATATATATATATATATATATATGTGTGTGTGTGTGTGTGTGTGCGTGTGTATATGTATGTATGTATGTGTGAGTGCTCGCTTCCGTGAGGAAAGAGGGGAGTAAATAGTGGGGTAACCTATTTCTAGTTAAAGAATATGGTCATTAGCATTTTAGATAGAGTTATTTTAAATACTCTTTAAAACTTAATGCATTTTATTCATCATGTTATTTATTATAAGTCTATTTTTCAACATACCCTTTGGTATTTTACTTCGAATGTCGTGCTGTGCAAAATTAGAACATTTACATATTTACTGATTGACATATACTTACTGGAACACAAAGTGATGTGGAACTGAAAATATCTATCAATATAGATATTTTCAGTTCCACATCACTTTGTGTTCCAGTAAGTATATGTCAATCAGTAAATATGTAAATGTTCTAATTTTGCACAAAATTAGAACATTTACATATTTACTGATTGACATATACTTACTGGAACACAAAGTGATGTGGAACTGAAAATATCTATCAATATAGATATTTTCAGTTCCACATCACTTTGTGTTCCAGTAAGTATATGTCAATCAGTAAATATGTAAATGTTCTAATTTTGTGCAAAATTAGAACATTTACATATTTACTGATTGACATATACTTACTGGAACACAAAGTGATGTGGAACTGAAAATATCTATCAATATAGATATTTTCAGTTCCACATCACTTTGTGTTCCAGTAAGTATATGTCAATCAGTAAATATGTAAATGTTCTAATTTTGCACAGCACGACATTCGAAGTAAAATTTAGAATTACATTATCATTAGAATTGGGGAAAAAAAAACATACAGCGATTGATATTGCCACAAAACACTGTTAAATCTCCACTACAATACACAGCATTTTATCAAATGACATCGTCTCATTACCTGGAACGATTCTTGGAATTCCGAATGGAAATGTCATATTGTTTTCATTTGATTTATTTCAGCTGAAACTACATATCTTTAAGCCGGTTATTTTCTCTGCAATGTCATCAATCATTAGTATATAAACCATTTACCAACTGCTTGTGGTTGTCAAATGCCACTAATTTCAGCTTTTAGTTTTGTATTCCCAAGATGTTTTATTCTAGAGAGTTATTGTCGGACATTCTTATTATGCAAAAGGGAACATGTGTGACTGGGTATGTTTTTACAGTAGATGTAGGCTATATGATAATTTATTAATCACATTGCGTTAGTTAACATGAAATGTATAAATGTCTATATCATGAATATGTTTGTATATATTATGAATATTTTAATCAAGCTGAAATATATATATATATATATATATATATATATTGGATCGGATCCATCATAATGCCTGACTAGCGCTACTGTATATTCTCACATTTCATGTGAAAAACTTGAAACTTTCATATACTTCAAAGGTTGCTTGATCTCTCTCTCTCTCTCTCTCTCTCTCTCTCTCTCTCTCTCTCTCTCTCTATGTCAGTGATATGAATTATCTCTGTGTACGTAATATTTTGCCAAGGATTCTAGAATCTTTTAGAATCTATATAGAAGTAAAATATTTTCTACACTCAGAGAATAAGTACACACTTGCTATGAACAAAATTATCTGATTCACTAAAATACTGTTGAAACATAAATATCAAGATCTAAAATTATATCAAACGAAAGAGGTGATTACTGCTTTCATAAATCCAGCTATATATATATATATATATATATGTGTGTGTGTGTATATATATATATATATATATGTGTGTATATATATATATATATATATATGTATGTATGTATGTGTGTATACATAACAATCGCCTTTATTCCACGCTTACAGTATGTAATACAACCAGATAATTAGAACTATCGGTGAAGCGAATGCGTAGTAGTTATAAGAAGGTAGTCGATGATTCTGTAAAAATAGCTTTCATACTTGGCCGTCGTAAAGTTGTCTTTTAAAAATCGACCGATGATAGTCACGTTGCTATAAGCACTGCTCTTTTCTGTTTAGAGTCTTTAGCTTGGCACAACGAAGCTTTTTCATGCTACCTTGCTATTGCCCCTATCAATAGGGTGGCCAGTGGCAGCCGATATGCATTAAATTCAACATACGTTTAATTGGTAAGTAAAGAATCGCGGTAAGTTTACTTTCAAGAGTATGTTTCTAGTGCATTGATATTGTTGTGTTTATTGGAGGTCGGTTGATATATGTAAGGTATTTTTGAACAATCTAAATGTATTTCAAATAACCCTGTTCAACTTTTTTTATTGGTACATAGTATAAGGAATTTTTTTTTAAATACCCATGCTTTTACTTTTTTTTATAGTTTATTTTCCTAAATTCCCGGATTTTCACATTACGAGTTTATTTGCGGTTTTTAGGAACGAAAAGTCTGGGATCCCCTGATTACCTGTGCGTTCCAAGTTTATAATTCGGAGTAGAAGTGTCCTTGATTAGAGATGGTACTACTTGTATCATTATTACGTCCAGACCGGCATGTCGTTAAATACAGATACTGACTGGTCCCAGCGTTGGAAATTTGGTGTAGTATTTTCCAGTCTGAACTAAAAGGCAAGTAATGTTTTGTTTTCTTTTTAACCCAATCTCAAGCTAGCTAGTCCTTCTCGTTCCCTGTAGCATACAGTAGACGGTTAAGGTCTACCGTATGCTAAAGGAAGACTTCCTTTTAAACTCTCAAGAATAATGTCGGTGAGCGTTTTAAGTTTAATTGTAAATTACTTCAAGTTTTGCAGTTTTAAAGCCATTTGATCATAAATTTAGGGTAAAAAGTATTTTTTAACTTCGTTGCTTTTCATAATAGATTCTATTTAATCTACAGTTAGGTATTGTTTGCAATATTTTAAAGTTTAAGCAATATTATAATATGCATTTTTGCATGAAATTGGCAAATTTATTATTTGTTATTCAATATTAAAGGCTTAGGATATCATTTTACTTAAGGATAGCTGACTTTTACAAGATACTGTTCTAATAATTGACACTTTACAGATTTGATGGCGCTGGTTTAAGATGAAATGATCTAGTAACTATATTCGTCGAATATAACTTCAAGTTTTATTCATGACGGTTTAGTTTGGTTGAAGATTTTTACTGGAAATACTCCTAATATTGTCAATTAACATTTTGATGAAGATTCCTATTAGAATCTTTTAAAATTCGGGTTGTACTGGGCTATTGGGCAAACTATAATTGTTAAGACTTTGTAAATAGATTGTAGGTAAGTTATAACGAAAAACTTTAATTTGCCTTTCTTCATGTTAGATTTGTTTTTTATAAGATTACAATCAATGTTTAGAATTTTTTTTTTATAAAGGCTGATTACTGCCACTTTTGTCTCTTTTTACTTTGGCATATAAAAATTCTGGTAATCTAACCTATGAAGAAAATGTGAGATTATTTTGGTGGATATGGTAAACTGTTCACTGGAATAGGTTGGGTGATCTAATATGCATTATTCAGTAGATTGAAGTCTACTCGGTTCATATTTAACTGATGGCTGTTTAAACAAATTTTTTCCCCTTTCCTGTTTATAAAGGTAGAATTGTATAACCATTTAAAACCACTTTTCCTTATTGATTCATTGTTGTCCTATTTGTTTGATTTTCAAGCTATTACTCAAATTGATATATTAAACAATAAATGTATAGTCTAATTTTTAGTCTATTTAAAATTTTATCAATGAATTCGCCGATATTCCTCAGTGTGACTTGAGTGTGTAGGCTAATGAGGGAAACCATATGGTGAAATCTCATTTGAATGACCACAAGTGAATGAAAAACTTGATCTAAGAAATTTAATTGATACTTCACTTGTTAAGACTTCAAATGAGAAATCTAATAGCTTTCTTGTTAGCCAACGATTCACTGATTAGTTGGCATTTCTAAGAAAAGCTGCACTATGGAACTGTGTTTTACATAAATCTAACGGAAGTTTAATGAAGCGGCTTTACTCCTGAAAATACTTAAAAACTATGGATTGTAAATTTTGGTACATTGAACGAACATCCTTGCTAATATTTTTGTGGGATGGCTGAAACCTAGATTATCAGTTGAAGTAATTGAGAGGATTAGTCACGTATTATACTTACTTTGATGGCCATTTTTCCGTCCCATACAGCAGGAGAACTCCACTCTCTACAGGACCTCTACTGCCGTTTTACTTGTTTTTAAAAGCCTCAATATCTTCGATCATTCGGAAGCCATTTGTAACTATTCTCGTGTCGACACGATTTGTTGGCTGTACAATATATGGCAATTTTTCTTGAAGTATTTCGGACGACCGGTTTTAGAAATTGCAAGGTGATAAATGGGGAGAGTGCAGCAGCGCGGTACAGGTTAGTCGTAATTAATTGCAAACTAAGGAATTGTAGAAGTAAAAAGACGAGAATGGACCCCAAGATTAAGTGGGTGAAACTGAAAAATGAAGAACTTAGAGTTTTGTTTAAGGAAAGAGTGCTGGAAGCAGTAAGGTTACATAAGGATTTACAAAAATGATTGACTGAAAATTGTAAAGTGATTCTAAGGATCAGTGAGGGTAGTACTTGGAAAGTCATCAGGAAGAACACCCCCAAATGATAAAGAATTGTGGTGGTGGAAGGATGAGGTACAAGAAACGGGTAAAAACCAAGAAAGAAACCAGGAAGTAGGCAGATCTATCAGGGTAAGAGCAGGATAAAAAAAAAAACTATAAATAGGGAAAGAAAGAAGCAAGAAGAGTAAGAGCAAAGGCGAAGGCAGAGACATTAAATGAAATCTATAAAGAGATGGAAACACCAGAAGGAGAGAAGAAAATATTACGAATTGCTGAGGCCAAAGATGCTGCATCAAAGACCTACACAGATAATGCAAATAAAAGATAGCAATAGTGTAGTTTTAACAGAAGAGAATGAAATTTAAAAGCAGGTAGGAAACTTAATTTGAAGAACTATTGAATGGGGAGAACCCAAGGACTGTATTCGAAGATGGACTCCCAAACGAGGCACTTACCATAGGAGTGACTAAAAGAGAAGTAGATAACGAGCAGTAAAGAAGATGTAAAATAGTCAAGTTGCAGATAATATACCAGTAGAGTTATGGAAGAGTCTTGAAGAGGAAGGCATAGATATATTGTGGGACCTGGTGCAAAAGATCTTCAATCGGGAAAATATGTCAGAGAAATGGAGAGTGAAGCCTAATCATTCTCATCTATAAGGGGATGGGAGACATCCAGGAATGTGGCAACTACAGAGGCATAAAGTTGATAAGCCATACTATGAAAATTTGGGAGAAGATAATTGAGAAGAGAATCAAAGAAGAGAAAACAACAATTGGTGAGGAACTGTTTGGATTCGTGCTGGAAGAGGGACTGTAGATGCAACATTTGTTTTAAGGCAGATGATAGAAAAACATCGGGAGAAACAGAAAGGATTACTATGGTCTTTATTGACCTGGAGAAGGCATACGACTGAGTACCACGTCCGGAGCTATAAAGATGTATGAGAGAAAAGGGAAGTCCCTGAGAAATACGTAAGAATCACCCAAGATATGTATGAGAGGGCACAAGCAAATGTTAATAGCAGTATAGGCCTAACATAAAGTTTCCAAGTAAATGTTAGACTAGATCACTACTCTGCATTGAGCCCTTACCTATTTGATCTGGTCATGGATGTTAGTAACACAAGTTATTAGAAATCAGTCTCCTTGGTGTATGGTTTTTGCTGATGATGTTATTCTGTGTAACACTAGGCGAAAGGTAGTAGAAGAGAAACTGGAGGAGTGGAGAAGAGAAAATGGAAAATAGAATATTGAAAATCAGCAGGAAAAAAAAAAGATTATATGAGATAGAAAAAATGGGGAGAATGGGGAAGTTAGTTTTACAAGGAGAGAGATTGAAAAGAGTTGAAAAATTTCAGGTATTTTGGATCAACAGTTGCAGAGGATGGTGACCTGGGGGCCAGAAATAAATCACAGAATACAACAGGATTGAAGACTTGGAAAAAAGAGCACGGAGTACTATGCATCAAGAAAATTGTGATTAAGTTGAAAGGTAAAGTACACAGGACAGTTGTGAGACCGGCAATGATATATGGGGCGGAGACGGGGGCAATAAAGAAGAAGGAAGAAAAAAAAAACTGGATATGGCAGATATGAGAATGTTTAGATGGATGTGTGGGGGGACAAGAAGAGATAAGATACTGAATGAGGTAATTAGGGGTACCCCCAGGAGTTAGAGCGACTATCTGTTAATGGACTGTATCAAGGGTTTGTCCTTCGATCAAAGGGATTAACCAGTGATGAAGTGTGGGACAGATGTAGATGGAGAACGCTGGCCATAAACCTTGACCCCACTATAGAGGGGGGGAAAGATGCATACGAAGAAGAAGAAGAAGAATTTAGGACGACCGGTCCTGATATCTTGTGGGTTATTGTACATATTTCTAATTCAATTCTTGTTTTAATCAGCAGCCAGTTTAAATCAATTAGTTATAGGGGTGATCCTTTCTCTAGGTGGGACACCTTTTATCAGTAATGCTCCTCTGTTTATTATGTTTGGTAATTTTTAAGTTGCACTTTTTGTTAAATTGTAATAGATAGAGTTGAAGTAATCAATTCTGGTAATAACACAGTTTATTACAAGTTTCTTTACAGAATTTTCGTCCAGATACTTTTTTATGAACGCGATATTTCTTAGATAATAGCCAGCAGTCTTTATTAGATTATTTATTTGGGCATTTAGAGACAGGTTACAGACAAGAAATACACCTAGATCTCGAACTTTACTAGATATCGGCTCTGAGTCATTATTTATGATCATTTGAATATCAACCAAGTTTCTCACAAGGTTTCTGTTACCCACCACCATAAATTCAGTTTTTGTTTTCATTTAATTTCATTTGTTTAAATGCCATCCCTTTTCTAACACTATCAAAGATTCGGTTAGAGTTTCAGTAGTGTCATCTATATAATTTATGTCGAAGTAAAATTGTGTCATCCGCAAATAGTTTGAAATTCATGCCATGCCTTTGTAATATTTTTGATAGACCAATAGTATAGAAGCAGTATTAAGATTAGGCAAGTACATTCCCCTGGGGTACCCCTCTGTTTAAGGGTTCATATGGTGAATAAAGAGTTTCCAATCTGTAAACAGTAATTTCTACTAAGTAAGATAGTCTTTTAAGTATTCGAAGACTTTATCTTCAACGCCGATGGACCGTAGATCATTTAGTAACAGTTCATACACAGCTCCATCAAAAGCGTCACTGAGATCGAGTACTATTGTAATACTACATTTATTTTCATCCATCATTTCCAGCGTATCATTTACAACAGACAAGGTGGCTGTCTCCGTGTAGAGTATAGTTTTCTGTAAGCAGATTGGCTGTCACGCAAAGCATCCATTACTTCTAAGTGACTGACTACTTGTTCAAGAATTACGTATTCAAGCACTTCTGAAACAAAAGATATATTGAAATAGGTCTATATGAGCTTAATTTCCGGTAGCCAAGTGCATTTTTTCAGAACTGGTGTGTACTGTAGGCACTTTCTCAGATTTAGGAAACTTACATTCATCAATGCTTGCATTATGCTATTCTTAGTATCATTTCGGCTAGACTAGAAAAGTTTCTCTCTCCAATTACTTCAGATATTGGCATAGGATTGATGTGCAGTTTGTTTTTTATTGCTTCTCTTGATAATTCTGGTTTTGTTATCTTGTGTTGTTGTCAAATCGTATTACTTTTTGTCTGTGTGCCTAGTGTATCATTAATCTGATGTTGAGTATTCACAAATTACCTGACTATAATTTCTATTTTGTTTCTAAAGAATACTCGAGAATTATTTGCTAGTTCCTGGTCACTTTATACATCAGTAGCTTCTTTTCTTTTACATTCCCCATGTATCATTTAGGAGATGATATAACTTATTTATGTCTGTTGCTGCTTCGAGGATCTTTCTCTTATAGTATTCATTTATTTTCCCTCTTAGTAGTTTGTTATATTGACACACAGCAGTCTTGTATTCAGCCCAAGCACTTTTCAGTTTATAACCTATTCCACTTTCTTCCTTTATGTCTTTTTCCCCCTTTTTTCACCAAAGTCTCTCCCTCAAACCAAGGAGATTGGTCTTTTACAGTTATAGTCTTTTTCCATCGTTGAGCACATGGAATCATATTCACTTTTACTCACTTTATTATAGGTGGTCGTAAGACAGTTAACACCCTTAGCTCCCAACAGACGTTGGTGATCATGATCACAGAGAATGATGATAGCATCATTTATTTTCTTTGTAACTTCTTCAATAAATAGAGTAGAAGAAAAAAAAATTGATTCATGTCTAAAGTTTATTTTCTTTATTAATGCTTGTTTCTGTAGAGATACACTAAACATGATGAGTTTGTGTACTGGGAGATAGTATATTTCTCTTCAACTTTTATAGAAGATACAATATTATTCATGTCATCACCTGAAACTAACTCTCAACGTATGCCCAGTTAAAGTATTTGTACAATCGATATTATTCACTAGTCGATACGATTCTAAAAAGTCACTAAATTCCAAAGTGTCACGATTTGATGCATCATCCATCCAAAAATTTAAGTCTTCACAGATGCCTAATTCATTTTTCTCCATGATAATCATCTAAATGAGAGCACCGAATTCTCCAAAAAAGATACTAGGGTTTGTTCTAGGTTGTTTGTAGGTTGTTAGGCGTTGGACACAACTGCCCGTACGACCAGTTACGAAGGGTATACGAGCAAAATTTTTGTGAAATCGTGGATGTGACACATGGGGCACGCAACAGTCTTTGACCTTGTTGGCCGCCATATACCAGCCGCAGAATCTTCACTCACTGCACTAAAATGTTTTTCGACAGTCAAGAAAATTTGTAGTCGCAGACAGGATGCACGTCTGACGCAAGTAAGCTGTGGGTGTGACTTACCTGCAACTTACGTGCCCTAGGATCTTCAGTGGCTTGATTTCTGCACATTGGTAGTGCATGTAATTTGCGTGTAACTTGCGTCACATGAAGGAGCCACGCACGTTTGTCGTACCGAACTAAAATAAGTACGTGGTTGCACCATACGGTGCAATTGCCGCAAAAGCAAGTGTATAGTATAATGACTGGACAATGTTAGTACTAATGCACAATATTTACATGATTTTTCAAGATATATATTCTGCTGCAGCAAGTACATCATCATTCTGATGTATATCCCTTTGCCAAGTAGGTAGTCTCTCTCTCTCTCTCTCTCTCTCTCTCTCTCTCTCTCTCTCTCTCTCTCTCTCTCTCTCTCTCTCTCAGTATTCTTAATTACCATCTCTCCGGATCCCAAATTTCGTACAAAGATGGTAATCAGCATTCTTGTCCGTGAGTATTTGAGTATATATATATATATATATATATATATATATATATATATATATATATATATATAATATATATATATCCCTTAGCTTTGTAAGGGATATTTGCTACAGTGATACTCTTAGAGAATTAACCATAGGGCTCCAGAATTTTAACTCCTGGTGCGAGTATCCTTAATATAGCTTTAATGATATCACATAATATCAGGGGACGTATTTTTTGATACGACGCATAGAAATCTCCACCCCAAATAGATTGAACTCTTTGACAGGGAAGAGTGACGAACGAAAGGGGAGCTGTTATCAAGGTATCCGGTGGACCTCCTCTCCGTACTAATACGGCTCATCATTCCGAATTTGCATTCAAGCTGGAATAGCCGCAGATAGAGTAGTTTCGGGTGGGGTCATTTAAGAAAGAAAGAAGGGTGGGCCCATCAGGACGACATGGCTATCTCACTCAAAAATAGATTTTTTTTTTGGTCAAAATCCGTTTTTTAACCTCGGCCACGTTGTCCTGATGGAAGCTTACCAGAGAATTAACTTGCAAATACTATATCTGTGGGTTTGTATAAGTGCCTTTACTTTTTAACGAGTTCGTTATATGGTCACCTAGACCCGTATAAATGACATTACCATCTTTTGTCATATCCACCAGGCTTGGAAATAGCTTAGGGATTCCTGCCCCGTGCAGGGAAATTGTAGACTTCTACTATAAGGATTCAAAGTTTGTATATCCATAAGGATGCAAAGGAAGCATTCTAGAAATTACTTTTCCGTGCTTTGGATATCTGTACAATCAAGATTCTATTCAAAGGAATAGAATAAAAACTGTAGACTCTTTTATTTCGTATACTGAGGGTTAAAAGAAGACGCAGATATATTTTTCTATTTATTTCCATGAGCAAAACAAATTGTTATTGTATACATCATAAGTAGAAGTCTAACCTTGCATCGACCAACATCATGGTTATATATATTTTTGACCTGTAAAGGGTGAATATACATATCATATATGAATTCATTATAAAAAAGGCTACTCAGATGAAGGTGAAGCTAAATATGTCTAGCTTCACTCAGATGTTGGATATGCATCAAAACTGTGTTCAATTGTTCACACGGCACTGGTGTTACTGGTTAGATTCCTTACCTATATAAAACATGTATTAATTCCTATTCAACCGATGCACTGTTAAGTTCCAAAACGGTTCATTGTTCATCACAGCACTAGACGACAGGTTTTATGACACTACCTGCTGCCACCACAAAGTGTTTTATCTCGTGCACTTGCTTCGCATAATGTTTATAGAAGACTTTGGATGATTTCCAACCCCTATATGAACGAAGCCTCTCAAAGTCCATGTGTTCAAAGAAAGTCAACGAAGAAGCAACTTTTCTTAGATCATGACCTACTAGTGTGCTGTCAGGACTGTGCTGTGAGTTTTGCTCTCAGTTGTCTTATAGATAAGTTTGATCCGGAGGTTTTGCCTCGGAAGTGCTGTCCCTCCTTTAAGTCTGAATTTCTTTGAAGATAGATCTTGAGACACTACTGGGCATAGAGAGACATCTTCCTTTAGTGGACAAATTCTCCAGGGACCCCACGTTTTGGTGGGTAGCTCGTTCTTGGCGAGAAAGGCTGGTTCAGGGAAGAGATTCAGTTCTCCTGTGTCTAGGAACTGAGTATGCCCTTCATTTTTGGATAGGGCCACTATTTTACTAACTCTAGTCTCTGAAGGTATTGCAAACAGAAATATAACTTTTTGCGCTAGATCCTTTAGGGTGGAATCCTCATTTTTCAGATTTGAAGCATAGTGGAAGACTTTGTCCAACGACCATGTTATGGGCTTTGGACGGATTGCTGGCTTGAGTCTTTCACTTGCTTTTGGTGTCTTATTGAAGATTTCATCTGTGAGGTCCACCTGAAAGGTGTACAGAAGAGGTCAAGTCAGAGCCGACTTTCACGCAGTTATTGTGGTGGAAACCAGGCCTTGTTCGTGTAGGTGGATGTAGAAAGAAAGACAGAAATTTATTGATATTTCTGTTGGTTTCCTTGCTTCCACAAAGGAAACCCCACTTTTCCAAGATGATTCATATTATCTCCTAGTTGAACTTGACTTGTACTCTTCGATGAAGACAACTTTTTCCTTTGAGATCCAAATCCTTTTCTTCGCTGCTAGGGCGAGAAAATCATGAGATATAGGTTGTTGGTTCTCAAGGATGAAGCATAATCAGTCGACTTCTGAACCAATTGTGATAAATCTGCGTTTGGCAGAGGAAACAACTTCAGTTTCAATTCTAGAACTAGAGGGAACCAATTGCTTCTGAGCCATTTGGGGGCCACTACTGCAGCTGTTCCTCTGAAGGATCTTAGCTTGTCGAGGACTTTTAGGCAAAAGATTGGTTGGTGGAAACAGGTAGATTCGATTCCATCTGTTCTAGTCGAGGGACATGGCGTCTATCGACTCTGCTTGAGGGTCCTTGTAAGGGGCTACATAACGAGATAGTTTCTTGTTGTCACTCGTTGCGAAGAGGTCGATCTGCAGTTCTGTGACTTTTTCCAAGATAAGGGAGAATGAGTCTGCATCTAGGGACTATTCTCTCTCTATTGGCATTCGCCTGGATATAGGATCCGCCATCACATTGCGACCCCCTTGAAGGTGAACTGCTGATAAATGCCATCTTTTCTTTCTTGCCAGGCGGAAGATGGCTAACATCACATGATTGAAGTGAGGTGATCTCGAGCCTTGTCGATTTAGACATTTTACTATCACTTTGTTGTCCAGGACCAGTCTGATGTGGACTGCTCTGCAAGGGATAGTTTCTTCAACGTCAGGAAGACTGCCATAGCCTCCAAGATGTTGATGTGAAAAGCTTTGAACTGGTGCAACATATTCTCTTGCACTTTCCTTTTTTGCGAATGGCCTCCCCATCCTTCCAGGGAGGCGTCGGTTTGTATCACCACTGATGGTTGTGGTGGTTGCAAGAGAATTGTCCATGCTAGACTCTTAGATGTTGACCACGGCCTTAATAGAATGCGCAATTGGGTCGGGGTCAACCTTTGTTGATCTCTTCAAGCGTTTGATGCTTATCTTCTCCAGACTCCTGACGCATCTTTTAGCTGTGCTTTTAGCACTGGGTCTGTCACTGCTGTGAACTGGAGAGAGCCCAATACTCTTTCCTGTTAGTGTCTTGATATCTTCTTGTGTTGAATTAGTCTCTTGATAGATACCGCTATCTCTCTTCTCTTCTTTAATGGAATAGAGAGGTGGTGTGACTGTAAGTTCTAATGGATTCCTAACCATTGAAACTTGTCATCTGGAGAAAGGCGAGACTTCTTGCGATTGATCTTTAAGCTCAGGTGTTGAAGTGGATCACGTTCCGGCCGTTTGCAGACAAGTAGTCTTGGATGCTGAACACACCAGCCAATCGTCCAGGTATGCTACTACTTGTACTCCATCGGAGCGTAGCTGCCTGGAAGATTGTGTCTGCTAGGTTTGTGAATATCCTTGGGCTATGTTTTAGCCCAAAGGGCATAGCTGTGAAGACATATTTTGTCTTCTGTATCCGAAATCCTAGGTAGGAGGAGAGGGGGTGACTGGCT
>NW_027171932.1:82500-97500 GCF_036898095.1 Palaemon carinicauda
CTTATTACTCTCATGATTCTTGTTATAGTATATGAACAAAGATTACTCTCCTAAAATTTTTTTTTTATGAAAATAGAATATAAAAATAAAAAGTGTATTGAAATTGCATCCTTTAAGTATCAAATATCTTACCACTTTTGCAATGATGATATCAGTCATTAAGTGAACTTTTTGATAAATCATATGAAATGTAGCCTAATCTTTTTTAATCCGTAAGGTAATCTTACATCAAAAACAGCTAAGGTTGTAAAATTTAATTAGTTCTATTCGTAATTAAATCAAATCAAGATTCATATACAGTAAGTTCCTGTATTCTAACGGTAAAATTAGGCTAAATTATGGAATCACGCTATTTTTTATTAGAATTACATCCATTATAATTTTATTTCTGTGACTTAGAAATTCGTATCATTGTGTAATATAAAATTGTTTCTTCATGCAAATTATATTATATTTATTAATACAGATAAAGAGGACAAAACCTACAATTTTACAGCCCCTCCCCCCAAAAAATCTATATAGATAAATTATGAATTTCCCGATAATTAGGGATTTAATAAAAATTCAGGCAATGCAAACGAGAACATCCTCTAATCATAAAGTGATTTGTTGAATTTTTTAATCATTCTTTCTAAATGTGGTAGTTATTTTATACAATTCTCCTCTCGTTGATTAACACACACACACACACACACACACACACACACACACACACACACACACAAACCACACACATATATTTGTCGTGGAAATTTCGTCAAAATCTGTCAACTTATTTTGGAGAAAAACGTAAATCCAGGTCTAGAATCCGGATCCGGATCTGGTTCCAGATCACCTGCAAAATTTAATAGGGTCGTCCATGACATACGATCTATCTAGGGTGAAAATTTAGTCAAAATCTGTAAAAAAAAAAATTTAATCGAAATCCTGTCTACAGGCAGACAGACGGGCGCACCCAGAGACAAATAAATAACGAAATAGATAAAAAAAAAACGATTAAATTTTATAATCTCGATGATGGAGATAATAATGGGATTTGAAGAGTGAACTTCCTTAATAGAATAACTTTAGTATTTCACATTTATATTTTCTGAATTCAAAAGGGCTGATATCCCAGGTTTTTAAGAATTTTTCAGTAAACTTCAGTGAATTTACTACCTCTTTTGTCGAGCGCAAATATCATATAATTTGCTGATTAAAGAACTAATAATTTCTCCTCTCTTTAATATTCATTCTTCTGGTGATCTCTCCCGCAGGTATAATCATATTCTATGAGAGATTTGTGCCATAAAACACATTCATAATATAAATTAGATCCTCTGAGTATATCGATGTCTTTTCCCTTTCTTCTGAAGCAGAGCAGAGATGATGGCACCCTTGAGTGGGGGAGGATTTGCTTGTCTCCGCCTGATTACTTAAGCACTGTTCACTAACGTCTCCTAGAGAGAGAGAGAGAGAGAGAGAGAGAGAGAGAGAGAGAGAGAGAGAGAGAGAGAGAGAGAGAGAGAGAGAGAGAGAGTTGGCGCAAAACTAAATAATGGAAAAAAATCATATAAAACTTTCCCAGCATGTGTGTAAAAAAATTGCTCAAAACAATCCTTCTAATTAAACAAATATCTTTACAGCCGTTTAGATTGAATATTAAGCGTTTTAATTAATTGAAATATTTGGTAAAAGTATCTAAAAACCTGACATTATTTATGCTAATTGAGGCTCCATTTATATTCCACTCTCAAAGGAGAAGAAATTGCATAACCGAATCATATCTTAACTGAATACTTGATCATGATCGTGTCCTGTATAAATCTTGTTCTTTGGTCAGATTTTAAAGATACCATATATGATTCCATGAAGATCCAAATAAAAAATCATATACCTCATTCTAAGTTGAAATTTAATTTAATTACGGGCAAGGCATTTTTTTCTTATCTTTCCAATTTATCATCGTATATCTATTCAATTTGTCTGCCGTATGTTTTAAATTTATAACCTCTTAAAAGAAAGTGTTTATCATATTCTACATTAACAATGGAAATCTTATAAACATGAAAATAGCATGAACGTAAATGGGAAAAATACTTTCAATTTCATTAGTACAAAGCACATAAGATTTTTTTTTTTCGTTTCATTATTAAACCTGTAACGTGTTTAGATTTACTGATAATTCTTAAAATTTATAAATCACCTCGGCATTGGTCAGTGTTTTTTTTTTTTTTTTTTTTTTTGGTTATTTTTTTTTGTTACTGAAAACAAAAATAAACCTAAAACGAATATTACGATTTGGATGGGGGTCTCGAGTATTACACAATATGTCAAAGAAATTGCATAACTTCCTCCATAGTTTCGATAGCAATGCATCAACGTTTGTAACCCCGATACAAATACGTCTACTGACTTAACTTAGCCTAAATTATTAGCAAGACCGAAAGCTTTTGACTCCTCTTCTGCCCATTCCTCAGCTAGAAGTTCCTCTTTATCCCTAGTAATATTTCCTTTTGTATATCTTTGCAATCATATATCTTAGAAAGCAAATACAAATACTTCAAAATTTCTAGAATGTGCATTCCTGTATATTTACTGAAGTAATGGAAACACACTTCTTACCATCTACATTAACATGTCTACAAAGTTATTTTTATCCGTATAGTTCGTCTGCTGCTACATACATTCAGTATGGTCTTTCAGATTTCTGCATCATTATCATAAAACTCCTCATAATCATTAGGACTTTTTTCAATGATATTAATAGCATATATAATTGGGGTTGACAAATGCAACTTTATTTGTTCAGATGAAAATGACAGGATATACTGTATAGGAAAGGATAAATTCTCTTTACTGATTTTTCCTGTATGACATCCTTTTTTTGAAATTCTACCTCTTTATTCAAAATATGTTATTGCGGTGAATATTTCCTATTTTTTTTTTTCACAATTGCCTGTAAGTATAATCCGATTGCTTATTTATTTATTTTTTTTTTTTTTTCGTTTCCAGTCAACCAACAACAGCTCTGAGTTGTTATTTACTTGTTTGCATATTGTTAATATGTGCCATAGCATCCGCATTGCTAGCTTCTAAATCTTTAGAGTTTTCTAAAGGCAAATGTTCTCTGATCATCAACCAGCTTTCACTGTTTCTTTTATGGATTCTTTTACTGTCACCGCTTTTGGTTAGTGTTTTCGTTATGGTTAGTTCGGAAACATAATTACCAGATGTCGCCTTTCCGTCTGTGCTCTACTTAGACAAGAATTAATGCTGGTGCAGTAAGGTGATAATATATTAGGCGACACGTTGGTATAAATAGTATAAAAGCAAAATATAATGAACTTGGTACGCATTATATCACAGATAAATTATATGATGGACATGGTAATATCATAAGACTTCATTATAGCGAAAGATTTTGCATCTACTCATATTGTACTCTACGACAAATTGAGTAAAATGATAGGCAGCAAGCAGCAGCAGAAAAGAAAGAGAGAGAGAGAGAGAGAGAGAGAGAGAGAGAGAGAGAGAGAGAGAGAGAGAGAGAGAGAGAGAGAGATTACCATGATGCAATAGAGTTGATTATGAATCATGTTTGACGACTATATTACAATTTCTCATTAACACATGAAAATTAATTACACAAAAAAGCAAATACATATATAATCGAAAATGCCTTCAAAATTGTAATAAAGAAAAGTTTTCCGATTTTACTATGAAAAATCGTTCTTTGAAAACTTTGCATAACCAAAATTAAAGTGTTTGAATTTTTAAGCGTTTTTGTTTTAGTGAATATTATGGAGGTATATAAAGTCAAATGGGACGCTCCCTTGTTACTGAATAAAAATATTAACGTCTCTGTGTTTTTGTGTATGTGTGTATAAGCGGCATTAATAAACTCATACACTGACAAAAACACACACACACACACACACACACACACACACACACACACACACACACACACATATATATATATATATATATATATATATATATATATATATATATATATATATATATATATATATATATATATATGTGTGTGTGTGTGTGTGTGTGTGCTTATATACGTGTACAACATATACAATCATATATACATAGTATAAATATATATATATATATATATATATATATATATATATATATATATATATATATATATATATATATATATATATATATATATATATATATATATATATATATATATATATATATATATATATATATATATATATTTGTGTGTGTGTGCGTGTGTGTGTTTGTGTGTATCTGTGTGTTTGTGTTCGTCTGTACGTGTCAATGATGCTTTCGGATTGCGTCAGATCACAAGGAAAGGGCCCGTGTAGGCGGGCATTAGCGGTGGCTCTCTAGTGTCGTTGCGTAAGAAGACATGCGTTGCAGAGTGCAAGTCTGTCGGTAGGGAATGCTTTGCTGGAGGCTTGTAAGTCTGGCGACATGGAGTAAATTTTCCCACTAAGTGACATATGCGCTGGAGATCGTCGTAGGAGGTTGCAGAAGGAAAGAAATCGGCCGAAACGAACAACAGGTCAGCATACACCATTTCAGCTGCCGAGACGTTCAGGGTGTCTTTAGGAGTGGTCCTTAGTCCCAGGAGGACCCAGTAAATCAGAGTAAACCAGTGGGAGTCCTGGAATTGGACATAAAAGCTGCTTTGAGGGTGCGATGAAAACATTCAACTATTCCATTGGCAGCGGCGTTGTGGGCAGTTGTCTGATGTAGGTTGATGTCCAGGAGATTCACTATATATGTCCACAATTGAGAGGTGAAATTGATAACCCTATCAGAAGTAATATGCTCACTGATACCAAATCTTGCTATCAGTCTTGAGCGTAAGGCAGATGTACATGAGGCTGACGTTGCAGTTTCCATGGGAATGGCTTCAGGCCAACGAGTGGAGTGGTCTATGATGATAATCGAGTAATGGTCTCCTTGTGATGTGAGTAGGGGGCCTAAAACGTCAACGTAAATGTAGGTGAAACGACGCTGAGGTTGAGGAAAGGTGCCTTCCTTAAATCCGTGTGTCGATGTACTTTGAAGGTTTGGCAAAGAAGTACAGGTGGGGACCCAATCCTTAGCATACTTATTAATGCCATGCCAAATGAACTTTGTCTTCAGCAGCTGTGCAGTAGAACGGCATGAGTGATGTGAAAGGCCGTGAACGGAATCAAACACCTGTTGGCGCATGGGAGCAGGAATCCACGGTCGCGGTCTACCAGTAGTGACGTCACAGAGGAGGGTGGTGTTGGAGTCGTCGTGGCGGACGTCTTCCCAACAGAGGATCCTGTCGTTAAGCTTCAGCCAGGGTGTTGTAAACCAATCCAAGAGGAACTGTAGCCAACGTGTTTCTTGACAGGGCCTTGGCAACAGGAGTTATTTTCCCATGGACTTGTTGAAGGGTGCAATTGTAATTAGTGAGGGCGGAGAGATGTCGGCGTTGATGGGAGGACCAGGCGTCAGACTGTTGAGTGAAGGCGTGCACTAGAGACATGTGGTCCATGCAAATGACCTTCTAAGAAATGCCGAAATTGACGGACGCCAAGTGCACCACCAGCAATTCGCGATCAAAGGTAGAATAACGCGATCCTGCCTTGGACAGTTGTTTGCTGAAGAAGGCCGATGAAGGGTGCGAGCCATTGACCACCTGTTCGAGTACTGCACCAATAGCAACATTGCTTGCATTGGTGGAGAGAAGGAGAGGGGCATGTGGGACCGGAAGAGTGAGAGCAGCAGCAATTGATTGGGCATTCTTTGCATTGCAGAATGCCACCTCTGGGAGAGGTTCCACTTCAGGTCTTTTGGGTTGACCTTGAGGGAGGCGTAGAGGGGAGTAAGAGTGGCGGCAATCGTTGGCAGAAAATGGTGATAATAGTTGATCATACAAAAGAATTCCTGCAGTGCTTTGACAGTCGAGGGCGTGGGGAATCTCTGAACGGCTGCTACCTTCTTAGGGACGGAATGGACTCCTTCAGGAGTGATGCGGTGCCCTATAAATGACACTTCGTTGGTGCCAAAGGTACATTTGTCGTACTGAACTATAAGACCGTTTTGTTGTAAGCGGTCGAGCACAATGCGCAAGTGACAGAGGTGTTCCTCTTTTGAGGAAGAGAACACAAGTATGCCGTCCACATAACATATACATAAGGGGAGGTCCCCTAAGATGTCATCCCTGAGACGATGAAAAGTGGCCCTAGAATTATGAAGGCAAAAACAGGAGTATTGGAAGGTGTGTGTACCGAAGGGAGTGGTGTTGGTGGTTTTTGGGATTTCTTCTGAGTTCATAGGCATATGATAATATCCATTCAAGAGGTCGAGCGTGGAGAAAACCTTCTCTTTGTGCAGGTAGGAGGTCACACCAGTGATGTTTGGGAGGGGGTAGTGATCAGGTTTTATTTCCTTGTTAAGTCGCCTGTAATACCCACACAGATGTAGGAGCCGTCTTTCTTCAGGACGATGTGTAACGGTAACGACCATGGGCTGGAGGCCTTTTAGCAAAGGGCCATTTCTTCCATTTCGGCTAATGCCAATCGATCTGGTGCCAGACGAACTAAATTTGACAACGACTGGGGATCCCGTCATTTTGATATGATGATAAATACTGTGTTTGGCAGGAGCCGGGAGCGTTTGGCGAAGTACTGGACGGAAAACTTCCGGTACGACATGACAAGGTGGGCGTAGCCATCCGTGGGTGCGCTGATGTGGAGGAGGTGGGTTGAAGAGGTGTCGACAAGTACTAGTCTGCGTTGACCAATCGCCAGTGGGCGACATTGACCAGAAGGTGGAAATGTGAGAGGAAATCCGCACCGATGATTGGCTATGTGACATCAGCAACGAGAAACTTCCAATTAAATTTGCTGTATCCAAATGACAATAGGAAGTTCTTGTAACCGTAGATGGGTAGCACAGATTCGTTAGCAGCTACCAGGCGGACGTCGGCAGACTTAGACGGACTACGTCGTGTTCTGAAGAGTTCCCTTACCAAACTAGAACGACAAGCACCCGTGTCTACCAAAAATGGCGGGCAATTTCCTGCATCATGCAAAAATAAAAGATTAGAAACATGGGAGGCCACCACCAGGAGCAATGGCCTACTTACACGTTTTCTTAGCCACTGACAATCCTTGGCACATTTTTACGGGGTAGCCCTGAATCTTGAGTGGTAGTAGCAAAACTGCGGCCATTGGGCGGCAGTAAGTGGCTGTAGAAGTCGGTGGTTAGGACGCAAGCGAGTGGTGGGTGATGGGTGGCTTTGTCGCTGCTCCGGCACATCACGGGGTAGGCATGTGTGTCCTAAGGCAATCACGCCAGCTTCGGTTAACGTTGAATAAATACGCTCCTCGTCAGGATTGGAGGCGTTGATGGAGGTCTTGAAGGTCGTGAAGGGGCTGCTCATAAGAGCATTGGCTTTGGTCATCAAGTCCTTTATAGGTAAACTATTGTCATCGGGTAAGGCAGTGCATACAGGTTCGGGTATACGGCGTACCAAAGGGCATGAAGTTGGGTCACCTCATGAGGAGAGCCGTCTGAGGCAGGTTGCATGGAAGCGATACTGGTCATTTCCCTGAGGGGGAGTGAAGAATTTAGTCTCCCATCAGTTATTGAGAGAGCTGAAAAAACAATGCTGTACAGGCGACTGGCGACGGCGAGTAATGCTGCAAAAGGTATGTTTTGAGGGCATTACACACTATTGGGGTGTCTCGTTGTTCACAAAGCCTTGTTTGAGATTTCCGGGAAGGCGTCCTCGGGTATCACCGCGAGAAAATAATCTGCTTTGGTGGTTGAGGTAGTCATGACCTTGATGCAGAACTGGACTTCTGCACACTGAAGCCAAGCAAACATCTCTCCGCTGGCGAACGACGAAAGATTTAATGGGGTGGTGCCAACTTCCATGGAGTCCGTCATAGTAAGAGTGATGTGGGGAAGGCGGGATGAGCAAGTCGACTTCCGGGGTCACCAATGTGACGAGCCAAGAGTAGGTTGTGACTCAAAGGTGACATTAAAGCAACTGAGTAACTTTATTACGACACATGGAGTATATATACTCATAAGGTCCCGGTAAGAAGGTCACAAAATACAGACATGCTATTACTTGGCATACCAGCAAACGGTTCTATTAACAGTTAGCAATGGAATATGCAGACATGTTAAAACAAGTTGCTGTCAGTGCAAGGGAGAACGAAGATACAAATGATAATATATAAAAAAAAGATAAATTTTGATACTCTGTATGTTTCTGTGACACACGGGGGGTACATGTTTAATGGAAATTTAGAACCACCAATGCAGACTCTCAAAATCCTAATGCTATCTCAGGTGATTTAACATACAATTAGTCATGATTTAAATCCACTGGCGTCTAGTCTTACAGTGTGAATAGATACTGGGAGAGGCTATTGAAAAGGGTCTAATAGTTCTAAATGTCATGTCGACAAAAATCATTGGCTTTCTATAAAAGGCCGTTAGTTGTGAGGAGGTGTTTTCGGTTTGGATCACTTGTATACTTGATCTTATCCAATTTTTTTTTTTAACTAAAATTATAGTTTCCTTACTCTCTTGTAACTAAAAACTATTAGGCCAATCGATGTCTCAAACGATGGGACTGAATGCTGGATTACTCACCATCATCTTACTTAAGTTCGAAATTACGTAAGAAAAACTGAAAGAATGTATACTTCATATGTATAATAAATAAATTTTTTTTTTTTTTTTTTTTTTTTTTTTTTTTTTTTTTTTTTTTGCTACAAAACTTCATATAACATTGGTCGGTGACTACCTATGTTACTTTTCTTATATCTTGCCATATATACCGATATTAAGCAATCTTGGACAAGTAGCTTTAGAAACTAACCAATTATGCTTTGATCTCTCGAACTAGTTGCGTGAAATAAAACCATAAGAAATCTAGCAAAACTCCCAAAAGAGTTATGTGCAGTGAAGAGAATTATTTTCTTTAGAAAAAGATCGATATATTTACTCAGTTTTTATATATTAAGAAATGCTGTTTTTTTAAATATATTTTTGTTTTTATAACAACCGTATGCTTTACAATAAAAAGATAAAACCTTTTCAAGAGAGAATAAGAAACTAATGGGCTATTTGAGACCAATCAATTGTCAATGAGAAAGTCATTTGCTTAACTTTATCAGATTATTTCCCAAAACAATTTCTTATTTCATCCTTCCAGATGGAAAAAATGTGAACAGTAATATCACATGTACAGTGAAAATATACGACTAATAACGGGAAACCTTTAAAACAGAAAAGTGCCACCATAACTTTTGATTATGAATAAATCACAATTAAGTTTATATCTCTCGTAAATGGTCATCATCTAACATGGATCTGTCGCTTTTCAGGGTTGATTATCTCTATATGCAAATACAAAGAGTATGGTACCTTGTAATTTCCCTTTCTAGTTATTTGAGTACTAGAAGCCTCGTATAATGACACTAATATTGCAATGGCACGATACCTCTTTTCTTCTGTTCGCTATTAAGTTTCCACCCCAGTTTTCCAAATCAAGATCTCTAAAATCCCCCGTTTTTCTATGTGTATTATTTATGTCCATGTGTGTGTTTTTTTTTTAATCATTTCACTATTATTGATAATTTCAGATTTTTTTCAATATAGATTTTTGATGGGATTCTTGTTCTTCTTTTTGAAATAAAAAAATTACTAACTTTTAGTGTTTACCTGTAGATATTTTTTTCAGAAATTACCCCATAAGTATGATCAATATAAAATGAAAAATTATCAAACTAATTTAATGTTACAGTAATCGTATCGCTGAATAATTATCTAAATTGATATATAAATGTGAGCTTGGAGTATCTAGTTTAGAAGAATAGTGATCATCTTATCGGGACTAAAAAAATATTTATTGAAATCACATTGTGGCGAGAGCGTTGGTTATGTTATGTTTTATTTTATTTGTATTTCATCAAATCTTATTACTTTAAATCTTCGACAGCATACTTTTGGCGATTGATTTTTTGTGGCTTATTGTCGCATTATAAAAAAAGGCTCTGTGAATTTTGAAAGTATATTTCAATCATAGATATAGTAAGACCTCTCCAGTTTTCTTCATTTTCATGACGTAGGTAAAATAACAAATGTTTTCAGAAACAACGAGAGATGGTTTCATAAAGCCCCAGTTCAAGAAAAATGTATTCATTCGTGAGGGAGAAAACTCTATAAAAATAAAAGGAATTTCTGAACCCCCATATTTATCACATGCCAACCCATGTCTCAAGAAATGATATCAAATTTGCGGATTAACATGATAGCAAATGTGATTGTGCTATGGCATTATTATTGTTTAATTCAAGTTACAGTTAGCTATACAAATAGTATATACAACCATGGAATTTTTGATGATTGAGTAACGGAGTCTGGATAAAATCTGTTGAGATGGAACAATTTTGGTTATCTTTTCTATTTTTTCTTATGTTTTCTCTTTGCTGATGGTGGGGGGGTCTACTTAAGGTTTTATCAGTTAAAAGATCTATTTACTACTGGAATTGCAGTCCAATATGCTGTAATAGAAACTACTAAAGCTTTCCTATGATTTTTATCTCTTCTAAAGTTGAGGGAGAAATAAAATAACTTTCCTATGATTTTTATCCCTTCTAAAGTTGAAGGAGAAATGAAATAACTTTCCCATAATTTTTCTTTATCACTTTTAAAGTTGAAAGCAAACTAAGACTATGCAATAGCCTTCAACATAATAATTACACTCATAAAAAGTATTGATTTGAATTGGATAAATGCTTCGTTTATATGATGGTTGTTTTGAAACAAATTAATTACTGCTACACATACTAGCACGGAATTTGTATGTTTTTTTTTTCTCATTTATTTATTTATTTATTTAAATATTTATTTTTATTTTATTTTTTTTATTTTTTTTTTTTTTGGGGGGGGGGGCAGAATCTTGGACCATCTTTTAATTCTTTCCTACAGTCTTTTCATATTTTCAACTCTTTTTTTTTATTTTTATTCTCACAGACTAATATCTACAACTGATCACATAAAAATCCGGAGACGCCTCGAATGAATGAGATTCTGACATCCACTCGATCACAGTAGAATATTCTAAACTGGGAGATGATATCTTGAAATATTTATGAGACAGGTTGTGCAACTGGGTGGTTAAGATATGGCCGGAAGTGATAAGAAGTGTCATACTCTTCAAGGTTACTGAAATATAGGCAATATTTCTCGGTCACGTACTCATGACCATCTATCTCCCCCACACAGATTCCAAAAACCATTAAGATGAATCTCTTTTTACAATAAAAAGTCCCTTTAGAATAAATCCAAAAAATTCTTTGTGCATTTTTTATAATCTTAAATATCGTGTAAGTACAATGTTTTGAAAAACAATTTGTATCTCTTTCTCGGCTTCCCTACATCTCTCTCTCTCTCTCTCTCTCTCTCTCTCTCTCTCTCTCTCTCTCTCTCTCTCTCTCTCTCTCTCTCTCTCTCTCCTTTTGGGTGGTGGAATGTTGCCAACATAATACCCTGCGGCTGAACAAGAAGTTTCCTAATTCTCTGAGTTATTATCGGTTCATTACTATGGGAGGAAAATGTTGGGTGCAGGAGAGAAATGAAAATCAGAGCTTTACTAACTTGTGAATTCGTATGTTTAGAGAAGAAGAAAAAAAAAAACTCTGAAATCACTAGTGCAAGAATTATTACCCCAAAGTTAAGACTATTATCCAGAGAGAGCTCTGAAAGTTTTCACATTTTGATAATGGTAAATCATAAAAGCAAGGATTAGATCCATCTTCAATTCCAGATAGAAAAAATGGCAGATAATGTAGATATAAAGAGATTTCACTGGTTTTATTATGATAATAATAATAATAATAATAATAATAATAATAATAATAATAATAATAATAATAATAATAATAATAAGAAGAAGAAGAAGAAGAAGAAGAAGAAGAAGAAGAAGAAGAAGAAGAAGAAGAAGAAAACTAATATCAAATATATCAAGATCAGGAGCAATTGTAAAGTGATCAGTTTTATTCAAACTACGAAAGAAGACTTTTATTAACCTGTCCAACGAAAAGTATTTGCAAAGAGTCTGAACATAATTAAAATTCTTAATGACGTAACTTTTTTTATCATAGATTTTCCCAGTGTCCATCCTTTACTTCAATAGGACGGTTTGAGTTTTTATTGAATGCGAAACCAAACTTGAACTTACTTATGATATTTACTGAGTCCAATAACCTACCAAAATAGAGGGGCAATCAGTAGAGCGCATACCTCCGCCCAAGAAGCTTATTTCTTAACCCTTTGCTTGACCTTGACCTTTGACCTTAACTGGCATTAATTGGCGTTGATTCTCATATACTCAAATATGAATGAAGTTTGAAGCCTCTGTGACACAGACCTTTCACCTCGGCCTTCCAACATGTAATTGTTTCCAGCTTTCTATATAACAGTTATTCCCTGCAAGTTTCATTACTCTACGATTAGAATTATGGCCAGGAAGCTGTTCACAAATAAATACTCACAAACAAACAAACATTGAGGGGCGAGAACATAACCTCCTTCAAACATCGTTGAAGGAGGTAATTAGGCGGTAGATCTTTCAGTTGTCACGAAAACTGTGGGACTATGTAAGAAAAAATAACAATAATAGCATGATACAAAGCATGGAATTGTTAAGACTCTCGTCTCAGGACCAAGCTGGAAAAGTACCTACTGTATGTACGAATACTGTCAGCAGCTATCTTCAAGGAATTTACATATAAAAACGCTACAAGGACGTGCCTTGAATGAACGAGCCTCAAAACATCCGTAACATATCGTATTACTCTAAGACAAAGAGTAGTCGTTGTGGACAAATAAACAAGGAAAAAGAGTGGAAACTAAGCTATTCTCGAGATTAAAATCTACAACAGATCTTGCAGAAATGCGCAAATAAGTGCCTCAGATCAGTTTCGGATGAATAAGATTGTGGCAGCTACTTAACCAAGTACAGAAACTCTGAACTAAGGCATAGTTATTTAATGGGCTAGATAGGTAACTATATATCTAAGATGTCGAATTCTCTATAAGGATGGTGAAATACAGGCGATATGTCTCTGCCACGTTTTCGAGAGTAATTATTTCTCCAACGTTTACTTTAAAAACAGTTTAGATGACTCTCTCACTGTCCCGAAAAAATACCATTAAAAGAAATTGAAACTGACTTGCTTAAATTACTTAAACTTTTATCAACCGAACAAATTACGTACATATTTGCTTGAAGAAATAATCTCTCTCTCTCTCTCACTCTCTCTCTCTCTCTCTCTCTCTACTCTCTCTCTCTCTCTCTCTCAATAACATGCTGGAATGGTGCATATACAATAACTTTTGGAGAAACGAGAAGTGTTTCATTTTGTGACTGATCGTTGGTTAGTTATTATTAGAGAAAAATATTCGGAGTAAGAAAAGATATCGAAATTAGAACTTAGTGAATTTTGGAAATACAAGTAAATGTTTCTTAAACACTTGCGTTAAAATACTTACTAATTTCAATTAATTTCAATAAGCAAGAATTATTACCGGGGAAAATCTATGGAAGTTTTCAGAATTTAGATACTGGTAAATCATAAAATAAGCGATAAGATTTACCCAAAAATTTCAATAGTGGAAGTGACTTGTTATTTGAGTAACATAGTGATTTTCATACATCTCATAAATCAAATATTGGATAATAATAATAATAATAATAATAATAATAATAATAAATAATAATAATAATAATAATAATAATAAATAATAATAATAATAAAGTATTATCATTACCGTAAATAACTATTTCTTTATTTTTAAAACGGAAAATAAGAATTATATTATCATTTATTTGCAATTCCTTATTATTTTGATGCATAGGTTATTATATGAGCATTTGAAAATTTTCGAAAAATCTTCCATGTAAATGCAACGTGCCTTAAAATATATGAATATCCAAGTAATCTTCCTATATCGAGTACTTATGTGAATTTTCCCATTGAAATTGTCCAGAAACCTGAAATTGTATCTTTAATAAAGAAATATAGCCTTCAAGGAAGTGTAACTCTCTCTCTCTCTCTCTCTCTCCTCTCTCTCTCTCCTCTCACTCTCTCTCTCTCTCTCTCTCTCTCTCCCCTTGAAGCTCTAGCGATATTATAGTATTCATTATTTTCATTAAATCAATTGAGGAGAAAATATATTAAAGAGAGAATATATTTTCTCATTACTTTTCCCCTTTATAATTTCTGTTTGTTTCAAATGTCTTTCCAGTTTTTGCAATTAGGTACATAAAACAGTCGCCTGATTTCACAATAATTTTGACTTGTGTTTCTGAGTCAAGAAAAGAAAATACGAGACCTTAAATATTTTTGAAAAAAACTCATATGTCTATTGTAGCATAGCCTATAATTCTAATTCAAGTTCCTTACGTCAGTACAGTTCAATAGAGTAATATCTTTTCAAAAGGAGTGTCTATTTTTATAGGTAAACTAATTTCTCCGTGTTTGTCATAGATCCTTATATTTTTTCAACTCCAAAAAACTTAGGTTTACATAGCTCCACTTCTGTCATTTTGATCAAGAAAAGGGAACTTCGTTGGACCTGTTGCCTAACATTCAATACCGTTGATTATGAAAACTGAAACTTTTCGGAAAGATTTTATTTTTCTATTCAAATAAAAACACCATATAATATAATTTGGAAAATTTCATTGTCATAGAAATGAATATGAATTATTTATAGAGCTATAGGATTCTTGAAAAATATATCTATGCCTTGGAAACTGGCAAATCCTTCCAATGCATAAAGAGTATAAAAAAAATACCCTTCAGACATCGATTGTGTTTGAGATACTTTGGCAAAAGTTCTGAGAACTTCTGTGCTCCTCCGAAACAGGAACTATAGTTGAAACAAAACTTCAGAGCTTATTTATTGCAACCTGAAATTTTAAAATGCAAAAGGATCTAAAGATTGATTTGA
>NW_027171934.1:0-7500 GCF_036898095.1 Palaemon carinicauda
AGCTACAACCCTAGTTGGTACAGCAAGATGCTATAAGACCAAGGTCTCCAACAAGGAAAAATAGCTCAGTGAGGAAAGGAAACAAGGAAAGAAATAAACTACAAGAAAAGTTATGAGCAATTAGAATAAAGCATTTTAAGAACCGCAACAGAATTCAAATGAGATCTCTCATATATAAACTATACCACTATGCCACGAGGTCTACAGAGAGAGAGAGAGAGAGAGAGAGAGAGAGAGAACGTCACGAGGTCTACAGAGAGAACAGGTCGAGAGAGAGAGAGAGAGAGAGAGAGAGAGAGAGAGAGGACGATGAAATTGGCGAACTAAGAAAGCTTGGCGGGCGTGGATTGGCATAGATAGGCCATATTCAGATGCAAGTAGAGAGTCATGTCTGAGGCCTTTGTTCTGCAGTATACAGGAAACTTCTAGAATGTTGCAAATTCATTTTCAATTTGGTGTATCCACATAGATTATATTAGTAATGTAAATAAATGCGTGTTCCAAAGGACGAAGCAATATGAAACTATCGCTCAATTCAGAGGAAAATTACTCACTGGATCCGGACGAAATAATATGAGAATATCCGCTCAATTCAGAGGAAGAACAAGAGAGGGGTTCCCAGTCCGAGTGCTTTTGAAGTAATAATAATAATAATAGTTTATTTATTTTCATTGGTTACTTTCTTCATTGGGCTATTTTTTCCTGTTGGGGCCCTTGAGCTTATAGCTTCCTGGTTTCCAAACAAAAGTTGTAGCTTGGCTAGTAATAATAATAATAATAATAATAATAATAATATATCATCTCACAACTGGCGAAATCTAACCGAGGCCCTTTGCTCCAATACTCCCTCACATTATTATTATCATTATTACCTACAAGCCAAGCTACAACCCTAGTTGGAAAAGCAGGATGCTATAAGACCAATGGCTTAAACAAGGAAAAATAGCTCAGTGAGGAAAGCATATAAGGAAATAAAACTATCCAGGAGAAGTAATGAATAGTTGAAATAAATTATTTCAAGATCAGTAACGACATTAAAATAAATATTTCATATATAAAGTATAAAAAAAAACTTCAAATAAAAAGGAGGAGATATAAGATAGTTACAGCGTGCCATTGTATACCCTCAAGCAAAGAGAACTCTGATCCAAGGAACCGCGGAAGGCCATGGTTCAGAGGCTATGGCACTACCCAAGACTAGAGGGCGGGGAAATAAAGGCGAGAAATCGGCAGTTTGGGGATTCTTGTTTCATTAACCGGAACATTGAGGAGAGAGAGAGGAGAGAGAGAGAGAGAGAGAGAGAGAGAGAGAGGAAGGAGACGAAAATAAATGGAAAAGTCTTATCACAACGGGAAATACTGACTAAACATTGAGTTGTTTCTCACAATGTTTCGCTTGGAACCATAAATGTTCGGTCATAGAACTCGGCGAAGCACTCGACATTCTTCAATATTCCAAAGGGCGAAGCTATAGGAAACTATCGCTCAATTCTGAGAAAATAATGTAATCCTTTGGGCGAAATAATATGAGAATATCGCTCAATTCAGAGGAAGACCATAAGAGAGGCTACCTATAGTCCGAGTGCTTTTGAAATAACAGTGAAGATGGATTAATATTTATGGACACTCTCTCTCTCTCCTCTCTCTCTCTCTCTCTCTCTCTCTCTCGTAATACATCTATCCAAAGAGGCTTTGTAAAAGAGACTTAGAAACTCGAAATGCAGCCTGCACCGAAAAGTAGGCCTACACCTAACATCTAAGTCTCTTTTAAAAACCTAATACTGGTTATATATAATGAATCTCAGGAAGCCACGTGCAAAAACGTGTAATGTATTATAATTGGTATCACAATAAAAACAGGGCATTTACACATTCATCAAATAAGTACAGATTGACCGCTGAAATTGAAACGCCATCAGACACACACACACACACACACACACATACAAACACACGTAAGGCCATGCAACTTTCCGCCAATTTCCCTCGACTGGTCCCTCCAACTTTTTTTTCTATTGTTAATCCATATTTATTTGTATTTGCTTCTTATATATATATATATTTATATATATATATATATATATATATATATATAATGAACCAAATACTATTATAACAAATAAACATCTTTTTCGTACTATCAAAATATCATGTGAATATTGTAATTCTAAGATAGTAATAAATGAATATGATTACGTAATATTCTATGTAGCAATATGCTATAGGTTTTATCAAAAACTTTTGAATCTATTCAAAACGAAAATTGTTCAGTGGCATACTTTCCATTTGGTAAGGGTAAAAGAGACTAGGTGTGGTAAGCAGCTTTTCTAGGAGAAGGACACTCCCATAACCAAACCATTGTTTCTCTAGTCTTTGGTAGTTCCATAGCCTCTGTACTATGGTCTTCCATTGTCTTGGGTTAGAGATCTCTTGCTTGAGGGTTACACTCGGGACACTCTTCTTTCTCGTTTCTCTTCCTCGTGTTATTTTATTTCAATGTTGTTATTATTCTTGAAATTCTTGTAGTTTGTCCCTTATATCCTTTCCAAACTGGGCTATTTTTCCTGTTGGAGCCTTTGGGCTTATAGCATCCTGCTTTTCCAACTAGTCCAATACAATATTTTCCATCGCTTATTCTATCAAAATTGAGATACAAGTAATCAATTTTATAAACGAAACACGAATGGAAATCTTATTTCATAATCAGGCAAATTCGTCAACTTCATGTATTGAATAGTTTTTATATGAAAGATCTAATTTAATGTTGTTACATATTTTGAAATATTTTATTTTTGGGTTATATTACTTCTCCATGTAATGTATTAATATCCTTGTTTCCTTTCCGTACTGAGCTATTTTTCCTTGTTGGAGCCTTTGGGCTTGTAGCATCTTGCTTTTCCAACTATGGTTTGTAGCTTAGCTTCTAATAATAATAATAATAATAATAATAATAATAATAATAATAATAATAATAACACATACACCGAATAGTCTGGCGTGATTCTTTGCACATTCTCGTCTTTCCTCTTACACCTGACAACACTGATATTACCAAACACTTCTTCTTCGATCAAGGGACTAATTTCTATACTGCAATTGTTCAGTGGCTACTTTCCTCTTGGTAAGGGTAGAAGAGACTCTTTTAGCTATTGTAAGCAACTCTTCTAGGAGAAGGACACCTCCAAAATCAAGCCATTGTTCTCTAGTCTTAGGTAATGCCATAGCCTCTGTACCATGGTCTTCCACTGTCTAAGGTTAGAGTTCTCTTACTTGAGGGTACACTCGGGCACACTATCATATATAACTTTCTCTTCTTGTTTTGTTAAAGTTTTTATAGTTTATGTAGGAAATATGTATTTTAAATGTTACTGTTCTTAAAATATTAAATTTTTCCTTGTTTCCTTTCCTCTCTGGGCTATTTTCCCTGTTGGGGGCAGTTGGCTTATAGCATCTTGCTTTTCCAACTAGGATTGTAGCTTAGCAAGTAATAATAATAATAATAATAATAACAATAATAATAGGGTTAGAGTTCTCTTGCTTGAGGGTACACCCTGGCACACTATTCTATCTAATTTCCCTCTTGTTTTGTTAAAATTCTTATAGTTTATGTAAGAAAATACTGTTCTCAAAATATTTAATTTTTCCTTGTTTCCTTCCCCTCACTGGGCTATTTTTCCTTGTTGGAGCCTTTGGGCTTGTAGCATCTTGCATTTCCAATTAGGATTGTAGCTTGGCTAATAATAATAATAATAATAATAATAATAATAATAATAATAATAATAATAATAATAATAATAATAATAATAAAAGCGCGAAATTGGATCATGTGTTTGTGTGTGCGTATGTTGGTATGGCTCGGTAAGAGGGGGAAATCAAACAGATGACGGTTGATGGCGTTTCTATTTTGGCGGTTAAATTTTAATAATTTGTTGAGCCTGTAAATGACACATTTTAATGTGCTACCGATTATAATACATTGCATGTTTTTGTATGTTAGTAAAATGTTCTTCCTAACTGTGACAGCGAATGTTTTTATGTTGAACAGGCGGACACAAGTCTCTTCTTAGTTTATATATGGACAGCTCTTTTCCAACGTTGTCACTAGTCTCAATACATTTTGAATATCACCTCTCTTGTAGTTTATCTATTTCATTGGTTACTTTCTTCATTGGGCTATTTTTTCCCCTGTTGGGGCCCTTGAGTTTATAGCTTCCTGGTTTTCCAACTAAGGTTGTAGCTTGGCTTGTATTAATGATGGTATTAAGTGCTGGCCAACGTTTTCTCGATGTATTAATATTTCTAAAGATTTCTTCAGTCGAATATGTGTTGAGAGAGAGAGAGAGAGATGAGAGAGAGATGAGAGAGAGAGAGAGAGAGACTAATAGGAAAGAATAAACTTCAAGACATAACTGATAGCTGGAAATTCTTTCTCCTCTCTCTCCTCTCTCTCTCTCTCTCTCTCTCTCTCTCTCTCTCTCAGCATTGTTAGGAAGAAGGGGTGTAAGAACTGTGAGGCAGTTTGGACAAAAATCATAAAAATTATCATATATATATATATATATATATATGTGTGTGTGTGTGTGTGTATATATTATCTAACGACTGGCGAAATCTAACTGAGGCCCCTTTGCGTCAATACTCCCTCACATTATTATTATCATTATTACTATAAGCTAAGCTACAACCCTAGTTGGAAAAGCAAGATGCTTTAAGCCCAATGGCTTAAACAAGGTAAAGTAGCTCAGTGAGGAAAGGATATAAGGAAATAAACTATACACGAGAAGTAATAAATAATTAAAATAGATTATCTCAAGCCAGAATGTATATATATATTTGCCTTTTCTCTCTCTCTCTCTCTCTCTCTCTCTCGCTCTCTCTCTCTCTCTCTATATATATATATATATATATATTTAAATATTATTTCACTTCAATCAAGTTTCAATTGTATCATTATCTATATCATTCATTCTTTCATTTATTATTATTATTATTATTATTATTATTATCATTATTATTATCAGTCGATATGTATCAGGATTTTTTTTTGTTATTCCCTCTGTTTATTCATTTAATAATAAATTTAAATTGTCTTTCAGGGTATTGGGATAAGAAATTTAAGCTTTTTAGATCTATGCACACACACACACACACACACAGGAGGCAAGAACAGTTATTCGTCTGCTAAATCTCACGGACTTGAAAATTCCCTCTCGAAAAGTATCTATATATAAAGCAAGGGTTTATTCATTCAGAATCTCTACCTTAACAGAAACTTTGTTTGAATATATATTTTTCCAGTATTCATTAGTACTCCTAATGACTACTTGTTTTCAAAACTTTATTAGAAAACCTAATTCTCACGGACTCCAAGTTATCCCCTGAGCGCCCAGATGAGATGCTGTCTCAGCCTGTCCTTCGTCAGTACCGTTAGTTATCAATAGCTAGTGAAACACGATGGAAGTACACTGCTTCGTTCCAAAGGGTAAGTTTATTGTTTCCTTTCTATATGTTATTATTATTATTGACGTTTTCTGTTGTAATTTAGTTCCTCTAGAAGGCTGATAATCTACAGAGAGAGAGAGAGAGTTGTTGTTGTTTACCACCTTATACACACACACACACACGTGAGTATCGTCGTAGCCCGGGGAGGGAGAGAGAGAGAGAGAGAGGGGGTGGAGTGGGACCTGCTCGTGTTTTCCACCTAGTACACACACGCACACATGTACACACACACACACTCATGAGCATTGCCATAGCCCGGAGAGAGAGAGAGAGAGAGAGAGAGAGAGAGAGAGAGGGATTTGTAGTGTTGATATCTCGTAACAAAACAATTATTATTATTATTATTATTATTATTGCTAAGCTACAACCCTAGTTGGAAAAGCAGGATGCTATAAGCCCAGGGACTCCAACAGGGAAAATAGCCCAGTGAGGAAAGGAAAGAAGGAAAAATAAAATATTTTAAGACCAGTAACAGAATGAGAATAAATATTTCGTACATAAACTATAAAAACTTTATAATCTTTTCACAATTGTTGATATTTTACACAAATTGTGTAAATATATAAACACTTTTGTATTTTTGTGTTTCTTTTCTATTATAATAATTCGTATTTCCTTAGTTTCCATCATTTTAATTCTCTGTGTACTTCGTTTATTTCCATCTTCCATTAATTTCCTTTGAATTGGTGTCCACCGCAGGACAAAGGCCTCAGACATGTCCTTCCACTGTCTCTGTTTATGGTCTTTCTATGCCAGTTCACACCCACACACTTTCTTAGTTCGTCGATCCACCGTCTTCTCTTCCTTCCCCTGCTTCTTTTACAATCTCTTGGGACCCATTCTGTTATTTTCAATGTCGAATAAACACATTGAATATATATAATTCTCTTATGAAAACCAAAATGGAATTCAGTAAATATATCAATTGTCTTTTCTTCCTTACAGCATTTTGCCAATATCTTTGCATAAAAAACATATTTATCGTGTTCTCTTTTTAACTATTTTTTTGTTTTTCTCTCCCAATTTTGATGAAATATTTTCAGGTCTTCTTCTGTTCCCGTAATTATATAAAGAAAAGATATCTTATTAGTAAACGACTCGTTTTTGTCTCGATAATTCATGCATTTATACATATTTCTTGTGGTGTTCACGTCAGCTTTCGCGATTTCTACACACACACAAACACAGAGAGAGAGAGAGAGAGAGAGAGAGAGAGAGAGAGAGACCGTTACTCGTGGTGACTGGCCGAGAATCTACACCGACTTCCGTAGGCCGTGGGGGAGGGAGGGGGTGGGGGAGTCAGCTGTCTCTCTTTGTGTCTTTATTTCATATTAGTTATAATTCACTATCTTATTATTGTCTTCCTAAAATATATTATTTATATTCGAGAATCTATCATTTCTTGACATAACTGTTGATATTCCATTGTTTATTTCCGATTAAAGTCTGTGTCATTAAAATTCGAAATCTATAGACAAGTGGCTATTTATGCACAATGACAAAAGTATTTTTATGTACTTTCAATCTCATGTAATGTACTCTACTGTACTGTACATTCTTGTGGTATCACTTTATAATGTGGAATTTATTTCACCTTGAATTTCTTTCACAACCTTTTAGGAAATTATTATTATTGTTGTTGTTGTTTAGAGTTCTCTTGCTTGAGGGTACACTCGGGTACACTGTTCCATCTTATATCTTATTTCTCTTCCTCTTGTTTTATTAAAGTTTTTATAGTTTATAAAGTGATATTTATTTTGATATTGTTACCCTTCTTAAAACATTTTATTTTTTCATTGTTCCCTTTCCTCACTGAGATATTTTCCCCGTTGGAGCCCCTGGGCTTATAGCATCCTGCTTTTCCAACTAGGGTTGTAGCTTAGCAAGTAATAATAATAATAATTAGCCTCTGCACTATGGTCTTCCACTGTCTTGAGATAGTGTTCTCTTGCTTGAGGGTACACTTGGGTACGCTTCTATCTTATTTATCTTCTTGTT
>NW_027171934.1:15000-47500 GCF_036898095.1 Palaemon carinicauda
TAGTCATGTATTGTTAAAAAAAGATGAATGAATATACCTTTAAAAAATAAGAAGTGAATTAAAAGATGATACGTATAATGCCTATATCCATACATCAGTATTTACTTTATACATTAATACATAGAATGATATAAGATATATGAAAATAATACATATATAGGAAGGAATAAATAAAATAGGCTACTTAATAAGAACCCAACCTTTAACCTCGACCCCCAAAGTCTTAAAAGCAAAACTAATACTTCCCCACCCCGTGTTTGATCCAGCTTAATTTCAGGTGTTCTTTATTTAAGAGTTGAAAACACTTCCTTTCGCTTGAAATATTCCGTTTCCACCACCTCTGCTCACACACATGTACGTACACACATGTATACCCGTACACGCACACACACGGCTGAGCAGTTATGGTGTGGCTACCCCACCGTTTCCATGTCCTTCTGTTTATTTGCTTGTTTTATTTATTTATTTATTATTATTATTGTTATTATTATTATTATTATTATTATTATTATTATTATTATTACTATTTTGGGCTAGACATACGTTAAAGAACCAGGACGTAGAAAGACAAACTTGATACATATATACATACTTAGACCTATAAATCTATATATATTTAAATATATATATATATATATATATATATAAATATATATATATATATATATATATATATATATATATATATATATATATATATATATATATAATATATATATATATATATATATATATATATATATATATATATATATATGTGTGTGTGTGTATCATCATCATCATCATCTCATCCAACGCCTATTGACGCTTTATAGTCCTAAGCTATGTAGGCCTGGGTCTTCCAATTCTTCTAGTGACTTGTGGAGCCCAGTTAAACGTTTGGTGAATATATATATATATATATATATATATATATATGTATATATATATATATATATGTATATATATATATATATATATATATATATATATATATATATATATATATATATATATATACAGAGAGAGAGAGAGATTAAGACTTTGGGGGTCGCGGTTAAAGCTTGAGTTCTTATAAGTAGCCAACTTATATTGATTCCCTATTCTATTTATTCCTTCCTATGTATATGTATTATTTGCAAAATAATTGGAAGACCCAGTCCTACATAGCTTAGGACTATAAAGCGCGAAAAGTAGATAGTGAATGGAGAAGTATTGATTTAAAAGGTCAAGACAAGAGACGACTGGCGAAATCTAACCGAGGCCCTTTGTGTCAATAGGCGTAGGAGATGATGATGATTATGATATATATATATATATATATATATATATATATATATATATATATATATATATATATATATATATACATACACATGTGTGTGTGTATGTGTGTGATAAATCTACTTTTCTATGCCAGTGATTCTTTTCATTGTCTAATTTCAGTCATTAACGTTGTTGTTATATTGGCCTCTTGTTTATTTACATTTAATATGTATTATTTCAACAATACTTATTAGGGGAAGAGGTATGGGATATATATATATATATATATATATATATATATATATATATATATATATATATATATATAATCTGTTTTACATATGTTTGTACCTGGGTTGTATTTCCTTACAATGAGTAGCTTCAGAAAAATAATAAAAATAAAAAATAATTTTTTAACAAGTAAAATTATTTCAATTTGGAAACATAATCAAGCCAGATGTTAAGATAACAACAGATGATATAAATAAATTTGAAAAAAAGTCAAAAAAAATTCTTTCTCTTGGTTAAGATTCTTCAACAAAATACCTATAGTCTGAACTTTAAAATTCTTTCATATAAAATATAATTTTTAGAGAATATTACTACAAAATACCTTTATATCATAGAGAAATACGTATTAGATGAAATTAATGATTAATTTGGCTGTAAAATTAGAAATTATTAATGAGTTTTACTCATCTTGTTTGGTAACACAAGTGGTAAAGCATTTTCCAAGGATGATGGTGACGTGTCAAACATAGAATTTGGTGTTATGGCTTATAAAAGATTAATAAGCCATTATAAAGGCAATGGTAAGTCTTAAGATATAATATGATTAGTCATTTAAGGATATTCCAATCTAGAGACAGTTATATCTAGGTAAAAACATTAGAAAAATCGAGTTTTATTGTTAGCAGACGAATTTATTTTGGGAAACGAAACTAAATTATTAAGATAAAATATGACTAATTGTCTAATTGCATTTTTTAGACTTGATTTTCATTTTTTAAGATATTGGTCATCTATTCTAATAAATAGTTTATCGATATATATTATTCATAATAGGCTTGTAATCTCAAAAAATTCATGGACACAGTGATGGTATGGCCACCTGTTGACTGTAAAAGTAACTAAAATATTGCAAAAAAATTTAATACTAGTTGCAACTTTGTATATCAAAGAGGCTATTTTGTGCAATACAAACGCTATTTGATTATTGCAATGTAAGACGAATATATTAAGAAATGGTATTACTTTTCTTTGGAGTAATAATGTATGCAATTACTACGAAGAAAACTATTTAAAAATTGAATTTAAAAAAACTATTAGCAACTGTTGTATCTGAGAGTATTCATTAAAATACCTATTGTCTACGCTATAAATTTCTTCTATATAAAATATATTTTATTTAATAAAATAAAACAGAATATATTTATTTCCATAATCAAAGTTATTTAGATATTATTAGTGATCTATTTGATTGTTAAAAGAGAAATATTAAAGGTGTTTTGCTAATCATATTTGGTAAAATAGATAGCAGATGAAATTCTGAAACAGACTCAGTGACTTGTTTTACCAGAAGAAATTACCAAAATACCTTCAATATTTTTAATTTTACAATCAAATAGGACTTTGATAATATCTAAAAGAATTTATAACTTTATATAGATATATTTTATGTTAGTTCTGTACATAGAATATATTTTATCTATAAGAATTTTAAAATTTGAACAATAGCTATTTTGATGACTAAAATTGGCAAGGTTGGAGTTGCTAGAAGTGGCTAGTAAATTTTCTATTTTAGTTCTCTTTTCAGTATTTATCTTCAAAATTGGATATATTATAACTCCAAATAAAAATAACTTTATTTTTAAATGTATTCGTCTTATATTGCAATGATAGGATAGTGCATGTCTTGCACAAAATACCTTCTTTGGATATACAAAGTTGCCATATAGTATCAAATATGTGTCTACATAAATAATTACTTCTACTGCCAATAGGTGTCCATACCATCGCCGTGTCCATGAATTTCTTGAAATTACTAGCCTATATTGAATGATAAATATATATAAATAATTTAATAGAATACAGGAACCGTAGTATCAAAATTAAAGCCGAAATTTACATGGTAGAATGGGCCAATTTATAAGATATTGTTTTCTTAATTTAGTTTTGTTTCCCTAAATAAATTCGTCTGCTAATAATAAATCTCTATTTTTAAGGTTTTCATCTATATATAGCTATCTCTAGGATGGAATATCCTTTAATGATTAACTGTATTAAATTCTAAGACTTAAAATTGCCTTTAAAATGGTATATTAATGTTTTATAAACCATAACACCAAATTAATTTTTTGCCACATTACCAAACTAGATGACTAAAAACCCTTCAAGATTTCTAAATTTACAGTTAAATAAAACATTAATGGGATCTAATGCACTCTATTTCTTAAATATAACTGTATTTTGTAATACTATTTTATAAAATATATATTTTATATGGAAGAATTTTAAAGCTCAGACAATAGTGTTTTCTTTTAATGAAGGATCCTTGCCATGAGAAAAATTGGCATCAGTCTCTTCTAATATATTTGTATTATCAATTTATATATATATATATATATATATATATATATATATATATATATATATATATATATATATATATATATATATATATATAGAATTGAATATATTACTCCAAATAAAAATAATTTACTTATTTTAATATATTCGTCCCGTATTATTATTAATATTATTATTATTATTATCATTAAATGCTAAGCTACAACCCTAGTTGGAAAAGCAGGATGCTATAAGGCATATATGGGCTCCAACAGGGAAAATAGCCCAGTGAGGAAAGGAAATAAGGAAAAATCAAATATTTTAGGAATAGTAACAATATTAAAATAAATATTTCCTATTTAAACTATGAAAACTTTAACAGAACAAGAGGAAGAGAAACTAGATAGAAAAGTGTGCCAGAGTGTACCCTCAAGCAAGAGAACTCTATATGGGCTCCAACAGGGAAAAAAGCCTAGTGAGGAAAGGAAATAATGAAATGGATAGAATAGTGTGCTTGAGTGGATTAGAGTTCTCTTGCTTGAGGATACAATCGGGCACACTATTCTATCTTATTTCTTTTCCTCTAATTTTTTCTTAAGTTTTTAGTTTATACAAGAAATATCTGTTCTAATTTTGTTACTGTTCTTGATGTATTTTATTTCAATTGTTCATTACTTCTCTTATAATTTATTTATTTCCTTTCCTCACTGGGCTATTTTTCCCTGTTGGAGCCCCTGGGCTTATAGCATCCTGCTTTTCCAACTAGGGTTGTAGCTTAGCCAATAATAATAATAATAATAATAACAATCTGGTTAGTCAAAGTCCCAGTAGCACTCTAGTGGTAGTATCTCGACGGGTGGCAGGTACTTTGGCCAACCTACTACCTGCTGTGAAATAATGTTGAATTTAGATTTTTATCTAGACAGCATTTTACATTACTGAAAATTCGTTGATAATTAATTATATTAATTTTTAAGATCATGCCATTCATTTATAATTGAAATCCAGTGTTCATAGGTCATAATGAAAGGCTAATGTTGAAGCTGTAACGACAAATTTAATATTAATTGGATGAAATGTGATATATTAAAGATATTTTTATTATATCATTGTGATTTACGAAAGTATATGATAGATAAATGGTTTAAAACAAGGTCTATAGACCTTGGTTTAAAATACAGCTCCCCTTCGTGGCTCGCAAGTCTGTTGGAACGTTGACAAAAATGTAAACAGTCAGTGTAGTCACGTGACCTAATATGTGTGGTGATATTGCGCGGCAAGTTTCGTTCAGGGAAACGAATATGATATATTAAAGATATTTTTAATATATCATTGTGATTTACGAAAGTATATGATAGATAAATGGTTTAAAACAAGGTCTATAGACCTTGGTTTAAAATACAGTTCCCTTCGTGGCTCGCAAGTCTGTTGGAACGGTTTAAAATAGCGTTCCCTTCGTGGCTCGCAAGGCTGTTGGAACGTTGACAAAAATGTAAACAAAGTCACGTGACCTAATTTGTGGTAATATTGTGCGGCAAGTTTCGTTCAAGAAAATCGTGTCTCTCCTGCTACAATTAGCTTATTGTAAGTATTTTCACGCAATTAATTATGTTTTCAAACACCCAAAGGATAAACTAACATTACAGTGTACTATTTAAGACGTACTATTTGGTATTTGCCGGCAAAGACAAGACTAATCGAGAATCAGTCTCTTGGTAAGTAGGTACGCCATTGTCTACAATTGTCATATTTAACAAGTTGGCTGTTGTGTTTCTACCGATGGCTGGTGTAAGCTAAGGCCATCCCAGAAGATTCCCATTGTAAATTAAATTACTCTGTTGATTATAAATAATTACTTTGGCTTATGAATATTGCGTAACTCGACTGGCCCTTCGAGCTCACACTGTCATCTCTCTGGCCACCCTGCCGTAGATTTAAACTGCTCATGCTATGGCCTCGATTATATTTATGAAGTAGGAGAAACTATTTTAAAGTAGATTTATTCAATGTATGTCATTCTTATATGAAAAGCAACCTTAGTGACTTATTTGTTTGTAATTGTAGTAGCATTATACTGTAGACTTGGTATTAGCATTACTTAAGGTTTCCAAATTGTGATGAATGGGTTATGCACAGTAAAGGTTTAAAGTTTAAAGGCTGCTCATGAATGGCAGAGGCAAGGGACAGTGACATTGCCCTAGACTAGAGACTGACCATATATACATACGAACTTCGCCCAAGGTAGGACGAAGGGGGCCAGGCGATGGCTGCTGATGACATTGCAATTAAACCTATAGGCTCCCACAAACCCCCCATCCTTAGCTCATAAGGATGGTGAGGTTGCAGCGACCAAAGGAACTAACGAGTTTGAGCGGGACGCAAACCCCAATTTGGCATTCACCAGTCAGCGACGTTACTCCATCGGCCACCACAACCCTAAGCCTGTGCTAATTACCTAAATAGTTTATTGATGAATTTTACCTTTAGTATTTACCTTTAGTGTGGTCATATGGTATCTGAATAGGGTAATTTGACTAATACCAAAGCTTAACTTGGTATAGGTGGGCAAAGCCTACCCAGGAAATAAGTTGGGATTACCCTATACTGGTTAGGTGGTTCAGGTTATAATAGGTTTTGCTTCCCTGTACTTTACTGGTTATTGTGGATTCCACGCCATTTCTTTGTCACGAAACCAGCCGGAGTTTAAGCTGTAGATTTACCCCCATTCCTTATCTGCTCGTACTTTCAAGTCTTCTGCTGTATCCCTGCTCCTATTTCCTTCATTCTTGCTTTCCATTCTCTTCGGGCTCAGGGACGAGGCATAGCCTCTACAACAGCTCGTACTATAAATCTAACTATTTTGAGTTTACTTTCTTTTATGCTGCTTTGTCATTTTCTCTACATCAGGTATAATATTCATTTTGTATTTTCTATTTTTGTTTCACTTAATAAAAATGAACCTATTATTTTTTTTTAGGTCTTCCTCTTAGGGTTGCGGAAGCTCGGTTATTTCATTCCTTTTATATATTCCTGGCAAAAAACAAATAATGGTTTAAATGACCTTCAATTCTCATTGCTAGACTATAGAGGCCAAATTTTGTGAATATGACCCATGCAATGTCATTCCCGATACAAACGTTGTCTCTTGCGTAATAACGTTATTGTACCATATTTATGAAATTTGTCCTGTGTCCCATATCAACCCTGTTTGGGTCCCGTATTTTAAAGATCTGAAAAAATATTTATTTTAGTGAAATTTTTAAAAGTATTTTTATAAGGATTATGGAAAGGCTTTCATCATAATATCCTTTAAAACTGCAAAACATGCTTGATTGCAATATTCTGATGCCTCGATACATGTAATGAATGTAGCCAAGTCTCTGCGTGTGTAACTTTACGAAAGTTGTGTGTCTATGTTGTTCAACTACTACTCCAATTTAAGTATCCCTTTTTTCAATATTAAACTTACCCGATAATCATGTAGCTGTCAACTCCGTTGCCCGACAGAATTCTATGGAGGGATACGCCAGCTATCACAATACTAGAAGGGGGTGTACTTACCAGCGCCACCTGTGGCCAGGTACTCAATCATTTGTTGTTGACACCTCCTCAATTATTCCTCTGTCGTGCTTCCGGCTAGACGTTCTGGGATACGCTCATGGTCTTCGAGTTTATTCATGGATATTTGGTGAAGTATTCTCTTAGATTAACGGCTGTCGCATACTGGAATCCTTTTTATATTAGCTAGATAGCTTTTATATAAATACTGATTAACGGTTAATGAATTTTTGCTTGTTTTTGGATCACCCTTTGACTAACTCTTTGAAACAAGATGTCTGACGTTTCGCAAGCTCCCTCCCATAGACGATGTAGGTCTTGCAATAGGCGTATTCCGAAGGCCTCGGTAGATCCTCACACCGCTTGTTCTGACTGTAGGGACAGGCCCTGTCTATTAGAAAATCGGTGTGAGGAGTGCGCCGGACTTTCGGAATTGGATTTTGTACGTCTTTTAAAATATTCATCTAAGTTAGAGAGAACTAGAGTTAGGAGAAGTTCTTCTCACTCTTCTATGTTTTCCTCACCTCATGATCCCCTACCTTTTCCTACCCCTGTAGTGGCTACCCCCGAACCTACTGTGTGCCCTCCGCCTGATATGTCAACTGTTTTGCGTGCTATTCAGGCTTTAGGAGATAAAGTAGAATCAGTGGTAAGTGACCATAAGTCTCTGATGGCCGAGGTTAAAGAACTGAAGGTCAAGAGTGCAGTGGGTGGAAATAGTGCCAGTGCTGTGACGAGTGCTAGTGTCTGTGCAGTGCCAAGTGCTAGTGGTGCCAGTGTGGTGCGTGAGGATTTTTCTGTGCGAGCCAGTCGTCCTCCCAGTCCGGGACCTCTTGCAAGCTCCCATGCCCAGGGGAGAAGCAATGTCGAAGGGCTTAAGGGTTCGACAGGCCTTGTTAGGCGCACAGAATTATCCTCGGTGGTTGCGGGCGTGTCTTCCTTAGACCGTCACTCCCACCTGCAGACGATTGAGCCCGTCTTCTCGTCCGCTGATCTTCATGCAGGGAAGAAACGTTGGTCTCAGGTCTCGAGACCGCTTAAACGTAGAGTTCAGTCAGCGAGTGCTCAGCCAGGTTGTAGTCATTGGCTCAGCTCCGACTCGCCTCTGTCATCGGTCGACTGTACTCCGCCCAAGAGGAGTAAGGTTCTGCCTATACAGACCCCGACTGTGACTTTACCTCAGTCTGTTATCGTTTCTGCCGACCCCAAGTGGACCCTGCTTCAGTCCATGCAAGCTCAGCTTTCGGACTTGATGCGTGAGTGTCGGACTGAGAGTGTTGCACCTCCTCCTCCGCCTACACTCCCTCCACCTGTTCTCGCTCCGCCTGTGCTCGCCCAGCCTGCACCTGCTCCACCTGTGCTCGCCCAGCCTGCACCTGCTCCGCCTGGTCGCAGCACCATCTGCCAGGCGTACGATGTTGAGCCACTTTCGGAGTTTGCTGTTCACAGTGTTGTTCAGCCTCAGCCTTCTTTAAGGCAACCCTTGCTTTGGGATCAGGAGAGTTATTCCACTCTTCCTCCTCCTCCCCTTGCTGCTCCACCAGTGGTGCAACTCTCGGTTGGGGTACAACAACCTCTCCCCTCCGTGAGTCTGTCTGCTCAACCATCGCTGCAGCGAGCTCAACCCTCATCTAGGCAAGCTCCTCTACACCATGGACTTGCGCCTCAGGAGCCTCAGCTTGCGAGAACTTTACCTTGTTCTGCGCAGCCTCAACCTTCTCATGCTCCACTCATCTCACAGGAACAGGAACGGACTACTCCGCCTCCGTCCTCCGCTCAGCTTGTGCAATCCTTGGGTTCAACTCTTGCTAGGAGTCAACCTCCTTCACCCATGCGCCTGCCTTCTGCTCCGTCTGTTGTTCAGCCTATGCAGTCTGAGCCTCAGGTTTTCCCTCAAGATGAGGAAACCTCTATTATTGTTCCTACCCGTTCTGACTCTGCGGTTCAGCATTCTGGTCCTATTGCTTCGCTACCCTCTGCTGATGAAGTGTCGGATGATGAGGAGGCACACCTTGATCCCTCATCAGACGTGGAGGAGTCTAAGCTTTCTCCATTGTCTGTTGATTTTCGAAAGGTCTTGGCTCTACTCAGGGAGCTTTACCCTGACCACTTCGTCTCTGCTGTTCCCCGCTCTCCTCCATCTGAGTTTTCGCTAGGCGTACAACAAGCTAAGTCGAACTATACTAAGCTTGTCCTAGCTAGATCCTCCAAGAGGGCTTTAAGGATCTTAGGGGAGTGGCTTCAGTCTAAACAACACCTGGGCAAGACTTCCTTCATGTTCCCTCCAACGAAGCTCGCTTCGAAAGGTTGCGTTTGGTATGCCACAGGGGAAGCACCAGGCTTGGGAGTACCTGCCTCTGCCCAGGCTGACTTCTCAAGTCTGGTGGACTCGCCTAGGAGGACTGCGATGAGACGCTCGAAGGTTTGTTGGACCTTCTCAGACCTGGATCATCTTCTGAAAGGGTTGTTCAGAGCTTTCGAAATGTTCAACTTTCTCGACTGGTGCCTGGGAGCCCTCAGCAAGAAAACATCTCCTGCGGACAAAGACTCTGCCATGCTAATTATGTCCTGCATGGATAAGGCTATCAGGGATGGATCGGGTGAGCTAGCGTCGTTATTTGTATCAGGGGTGTTGAAGAAAAGGGAACAACTGTGTACCTTCCTCTCAGCCAGCATTACACCGTGCCAGCGGTCACAGCTCCTTTTTGCTCCACTCTCAAAGTTCCTCTTTCCCGAGGAGCTAGTTAAGGACTTGTCGGCTGCCCTGATACAGAAGGACACGCACGATCTTGTAGCCTCATCGGCTCGTAAGTCTAAGGTTACCACCTCTGTCCCCAAGACTTATCGCTCCCCAGTGGCTGATACCCCGGCCACTAGGTTCATACCGCCCTTTCGTGGTAGAGCCCCCAGCCGAGGAAGCTCCCGTCCAGACTCTCACAGGGGCAAGTCTAGGAAAGGACCCAGGACATCTAAGGGAAAGCACTGACTCTCAGATTCTCCAGACAACAGTAGGAGCCAGACTCAAGATCTTCTGGCAAGCCTGGGAGAAGAGAGGTGCAGACGCAGAGTCTGTCAGTTGGCTGAGGTACGGTTACAGGATTCCATTCTGCCTCAAACCGCCTCTGACCACATCGCCCATCAACCTCTCTCCCAACTACAAAGAAGAGGACAAGAGGCTAGCATTGCAACAGGAGGTGTCGCTACTTGTGCAGAAGAAGGCAGTGGTTATAGTCCGGGACCATCAATCCCCGGGCTTCTACAACCGTCTCTTTCTTGTAGCCAAAAAGACAGGAGGTTGGAGACCGGTGCTGGACGTCAGCTCTCTCAACGAGTATGTCACCAAGCAGACGTTCACAATGGAGACGACCAAGTCGGTCTTAGCAGCGGTCAGACAGGAGGACTGGATGGTCTCGTTGGACTTGAAAGATGCATACTTTCACGTTCCCATTCATCCAGACTCCCAACCTTTCCTGAGATTCGTTTTCGGAAAGGTTGTCTATCAGTTCCAAGCCCTGTGTTTTGGCCTAAGCACAGCTCCTATGGTCTTTACTCATCTGATGAGGAATGTAGCGAAATTCCTGCACTTATCGAACATCAGAGCCTCCCTCTACCTAGACGACTGGCTGTTGAGAGCCTCCACGAGTCGTCGTTGTCTGGAGAACCTCTCTTGGACTTTAGATCTAATCAGAGACCTAGGTCTATTAGTCAATGTAGAGAAATCTCAACTCATTCCCTCCCAATCCATTGTGTACCTGGGAATGGAGATTCAGAGTCGGGATTTTCGGGCTTTTCCATCGGCCCCCAGGATAAACCAAGCCCTAGAGTGCATCATGAGCATGCTGAAGAGGAGCAATTGCTCAGTGAGACAGTGGATGAGTCTCACAGGGACCCTCTCATCTCTGGCCCTGTTTGTCGAGCTAGGGAGACTCCACCTCCGCCCTCTTCAATTCCATCTTGCAGCTCATTGGGACAAGGGCTCGACTCTAGAAGCAGTCTCTATCCCTATCAACCAAGAGATGAAGACCACTCTCCGGTGGTGGAAGCACAATCTCCTTCTCAAGGAGGGTCTATCATTGGCCTTCCAGACCCCCCATCTTCATCTCTTCTCGGATGCATCGGACTCGGGCTGGGGTGCGACCTTGGACGGACGGGAATGCTCAGGAGTATGGAACAAGGAACAAGGATTACTCCACATCAACTGCAAGGAACTGTTAGCAGTTCATCTTGCCCTGTTGAACTTCAAGTCCCTCCTGCTAGGCAAAGTGGTGGAGGTGAATTCAGACAACACCACAGCCTTGGCTTACATCTCCAAGCAAGGAGGGACCCATTCGAGGAGCCTTTACGAGATCGCAAGGGACCTCCTCATTTGGTCAAGAGGTCTAAACCTCACACTGGTCACGAGGTTCATCCAGGGCGATATGAATGTTTCAGCGGATCGCCTCAGCAGAAGGAATCAGGTCATTCCCACGGAATGGACCCTCCACAAGAGTGTGTGCAACAGACTTTGGACCTTGTGGGGTCAACCTACCATAGATCTGTTTGCCACCTCCATCACCAAGAGACTTCCGCTTTATTGTTCCCCTGTTCCAGACCCTGCAGCGGTTCATGTGGATGCTTTTCTTCTGAACTGGTCCCATCTCGACCTGTACGCATTCCCTCCGTTCAAGATTATAAACAAAGTTCTGCAGAAATTCGTCTCGCACGAAGGGACACGGCTGACGCTGGTTGCTCCCCTTTGGCCTGCAAGAGAATGGTACACAGAGGTACTTCAATGGCTAGTCGACTTCCCCAGGACTCTACCTCTAAGAGTGGACCTTCTACGTCAACCACACGTAGACAGGTTGCACCCAAACCTCCACGCTCTTCGACTGACTACCTTCAGACTGTCGAAAGATTCGCTAGAGCTAGAGGCTTTTCGAAGGAGGCAGCCAGTGCGATTGCCAGAGCTAGAAGAATTTCCACTCGTAGAGTCTACCAGTCTAAGTGGGAAGTCTTCCGAAGCTGGTGTAGAGCCAATTCAATATCCTCTACCAATACCTCTGTGATCCAAATAGCTGACTTCCTTCTTCATCTTAGGAATGAGAGATCCCTTTCAACACCTACGATTAAAGGGTATAGGAGCATGTTGGCCTCAGTCCTCCGCCACAGGGGTTTGGACCTGTCTTCCAACAAGGACCTTCAAGACATTCTCAAGTCTTTTGAGACGTCTAAAGAACGTCGTCTTTCCACTCCAGGCTGGAATCTAGACGTAGTCTTAAGGTTCCTTATGACATCTAGGTTCGAACCTCTCCAGTCAGCTTCCTTCAAGGATCTTACCCTCAAGACTGCTTTTCTCGTTTGCCTTGCAACAGCTAAGAGAGTCAGTGAGGTTCATGCCTTCAGCAAGAACATTGGTTTCACAACCGAATCAGCTACATGTTCTTTTCAGCTTGGATTCCTAGCAAAGAACGAGCTTCCTTCACGTCCTTGGCCTAGATCGTTCGAAATACCTAGCCTCTCCAACATGGTAGGTAACGAACTAGAGAGAGTTCTTTGCCCTGTCAGAGCTCTCAAATTTTATCTGAAGAGGTCTAAACCTATTCGAGGACAGTCAGAAGCCTTATGGTGTGCCATCAAGAAACCCTCGAGACCCATGTCCAAGAATGGGCTTTCGTACTATATAAGGCTTCTGATCAGAGAAGCACATTCTCACTTAAAGGAGGAAGACCTTGCATTGCTGAAGGTAAGGACCCACGAAGTAAGAGCTGTAGCTACTTCGTTGGCCTTTAATAAAAACCGTTCTCTGCAGAGCATTATGGATGCAACCTATTGGAGGAGCAAGTCAGTGTTTGCATCATTTTATCTGAAAGATGTCCAGTCTCTTTACGAGAACTGCTACACCCTGGGACCATTCGTAGCAGCGAGTGCAGTAGTAGGTGAGGGCTCAGCCACTACATTCCCTTAATCCCATAACCTTTTTAACCTTTCTCTTGAATACTTTTATTGTTGTTTTTATGGTTGTTACGGTAGGCTAAGAAGCCTTCCGCATCCTTGGATTTGGCGGGTGGTCTATTCATTCTTGAGAAGCGCCTGGGTTAAAGGTTTGGTAGAGGTCCTTTAGTAGGGTTGCAACCCCTTGTACTTTGGCACCTTTGGGTTGATTCAGCCTCCAAGAGGAACGCTGCGCTCAGTAAGGAAGACGAACTTTAAATAAAAGGCAGAGTAACGGTTCTATTCGACTTCCTTACCAGGTACTTATTATTTCATTGTTATTTGAGATAACTGTTATATGAAATTTGGAATACTTAGCTATCCTTTAATCATATACACTGGTTTTCACCCACCTCCCTGGGTGTGAATCAGCTACATGATTATCGGGTAAGTTTAATATTGAAAAATGTTATTTTTATTAATAAAATAAATTTTTGAATATACTTACCCGATAATCATGATTTAATCGACCCTCCCTTTCCTCCCCAGAGAGAACCAGTGGACCGAGGAATAATTGAGGAGGTGTCAACAACAAATGATTGAGTACCTGGCCACAGGTGGCGCTGGTAAGTACACCCCCTTCTAGTATTGTGATAGCTGGCGTATCCCTCCATAGAATTCTGTCGGGCAACGGAGTTGACAGCTACATGATTATCGGGTAAGTATATTCAAAAATTTATTTTATTAATAAAAATAACATATTTCAGTTTTCTAAGTCTGGCCACCCTGGAGGACACGGGTATCTAATGTAGGCTTAATACTCTATAGTATGTACATGGAGTTCTAGGTTTTGATTCCTAAGGGTGCTGATAAGAACTTAAAATATTGACCTAAATGTCACCTTATTAGTTATTTACCTCTGCCAACCAAGTTGGAAGGAGGTTATGTTTTATCCCCTGTTTGTTTGTTTATCTGTTAACAGTTCCCTGGCTACAATTTTAATCGTAGAGTAATGAAACTTGCAGGGATTATCTGTTGTGTAAAAAGCTTACATTCATAGCATTTTTTTGCAAGGACGTACCGGTACGTCCATGGGGGTAAAGGGATGAGTTTTGTGAAACGTACCAGTACGTCCTTTGGGGGTAAAAGGGTTAAATGATCTTATTGCCTTACTTTTTGTCTGTGCATTTTATAGCTTTCAATATTAGAATAGAGTAATTTCAACTAGTTAAACATCATAGCGTTCTTAAATGTGAATAGTTCACCAAGTGACCGGCGTCAATGACCTTAGATGTCAGGATGCCTGAAAACTTTAAATCAATCAATCACCAAATGAACACTTTAGATCAGATATTTGAACACTACTGGCGTACTTTGGAATTTGATGCTTGTAACAACAGTAAGGCGTTGAAATCACAGATCAGAACTCTTATCAAACTGAGCTCAAATTATGTCGGCTTAAACCGTAGTAAATGTTTCAAAGAAATGCTTCATGTATTAAAGGTTTACTGTGAATAAGAGACTGAAAAATCTAAATATTTTTACAAGACACATCCGTGTCCCCAATGTTAAATTTACTAGTCATGTGTATATATGATGAATGTCAAATTATTTCGTCTTCATAGGAACATTTATTTTTACCAGACCAGTTGAATACTGTTAGAAATTGTCTGACAGTCCTGTATTTATCATAGGGTCTTGATTAAAAACAATTAGAGTTCTAAAGGCTACTTATAAGTGGCAGAGGCCATGGTCAGTGACAATGCCATAGAGACTGACCATATATGAATGTGATCAGCGTTCCAAGCCCCCTCTCCTCCCAAGCTAGGACCAGGCAGGACCAGGGAATGGCGGCTGATAACTCACAAGGTAGACCTATAGGCTCCCTCAAACCCCCCATCCTTAGCTCACAAGGATGGTGAGGTTGCAGACACTACAAGAAACTGTCAAGTTTGAGTGGGACTTGAAACCCAGGCTGGCAATCACTAGGAATAGACGGTTCCAACAGGCAAAATTAGAGTTATTCTATTGTAAACACACCCTTCCTTTTTAAGCAAGAAGATTATCAATAATGAAAATGGCTACCACATTAAGACAATTGATTGGTTGATTATCATTAATGCATGTGGCAGTGTCCCAGGGAACATGCTACTACATCAACACTGATACTATTCGTATTCATAGCTGCTCTCTTTAATTCTTAGGTTGTTTGTTTGGTTAGTGAACAAATCATCAATTTACAATTCTTACAACGGCTCAGTCATTATGTTCCTGCAGTGATGTCACGGCAACCTTGCAAGTAATTCAAATTTGCGGCTGGGTAATCGATTCACTTTTCACTTCATAACGCAGTTAATTCTTCGTGAATTCTAATGCTTTCTTTTTTTACGTTGGTATTGAGACATACATTATTAGATCTGTATGTATCATGATGTACTGTAGTGTTATCGTATGTTTGCATGACGTTCACTGCTGTAATATTATATCAAATGTGCGAGAGGGAAGTGGTATTACTTTCAGATTATTATTATTAATTGCTAAGCTACAATCCTAGTTGGAAAAGCAGAATGCTTTAAGCCTTGGGGGCCCCAACAGGGAAAATAGCCAAGTGAGGAAAGGAAACAAGGAAATATGAAATATTTTAAGGACCCTAACAGCATTTAAATAATTAATTCCTATTGAAACTACAAATACTTTTAACAAAACAAGAGGAAGAGAAATTAGATAGAATAGTGGGCCCGAGTGTACCCTCAAGCAAGAGAAGTTGTTAATCCTTTTCTCACCTGATGTGGTCCATTTCATACTTCGCTTTCTTGAGGTATACTCGTTCTTTGTTGGGCGGTTTCTGTTGAGTAGTAGCTGGTTTGCTGCTTTGTCTGGTGTTATGGCAGGTACTCTTGTTCGAGTATTCTGTTCAATGTTCATTTCTTTTATAGTAATCCAAGCCTTCTTGCTGTTATATTCTCTTCCTTGAGGGTACTCGCTGGCTCACTACTGTATTTTATCTTATTTTTCTTCCTCTTTTTTTAAGTTTTAATAGCTTACATATGAAAGATCTATTTTGATGACACTGATCTTGAGATATTTTATTTTAAGTATTCATGACTTCATTTATAGTTTATTTATTTCCTTGTTTCCTATCCTCACTGATCTATTTTCCCCTGTTGAACCCCAGGGCTTATATCATCCTGCTTTTCCAACTAGGGTTTTAGCTTAGCTAGTTATAATAATAATAATAGGGGTCTTTTCTTAGATCTTGGGCGAGGGATGAAGGTATATCCGCAACCTCACGGGATATATTTTTGTAATTGGCAAATTAAAAAGGTAAAACTTTTATCATGGCTTTTTGAAAGGTAAATTATTTTTAGATGACCGCGGAGGTAGCAGCAGTAGGGGATTCAGCATTATGAAGCTTCAGCTGTGGTGGATAATGTGGGAGGGTGGGCTGTGGCACCCTAGCAGTACCAGCTGAACTCGGTTGAGTCCCTGGTTAGGCTGGGAGGAACGTAGAGAGTAGAGGTCCCCTTTTTGTTTTTGTTTCTTTGTTGATGTCGGCTACCCCCCAAAATTGGGGTAGGTGCCTTGGTATATGTATGTATGTATGTGTTATAATTTTAGGTTATTTAGAGACCAGAGTCAGTTCATTTATTGATCCCTGGAAAGAGCTATTTATTGATTTCCTGTGAGAATTCAACGAGCACCATAAGAAGAACTAGAAAACAGTCCACAAAGCTTCCTTTGTCCAGCTTATGAAGCTGATATAGATGGTATACTGGGCTGGATTTTTGCTCGTAGAAATTTTGATGTTTATGTTCAACTTTGAAACTTTATTTGTGACAAGTTCATGTGTATAATTAAAGCATTACAATGAATGTATAAGGCAAAGTGTATGATTTCTCTTTTATTGATATTACTATTACTAGCTAAGCTAGAACCCCAGTTGAAAAAGCAGGATGTTATAAGCCCAAGGGCTCCAATAGGGAAAATAGCCCAATAGAGAAAGGAAATAAGGAAACAGATAGATTGGTGTGCCTCAGTGTTCCCTAAAGCAAGAGAACTCTAATCAAAGACAGTGAAAGACCATGGTACAGAGGTTATGGCACTACCCTAGACTAGAGAACAATGGTTTGATTCTGGAGTGGCCTAGAAGAGCTCCTTTCTCTTCTACCCTTAGTAAGTGGAAAGTAGCCACTGAACAATTACAATACAGAAATTAACCCTTTGAGCAAAGAAGAATTGTTTGTTTAGCTTAAGTGTTGTCATGTGTATGAGTACCGAGGAGACTGTGGAAAGAATATTCCAGGCTATTCTGTGTACGTGTCGGCAAAGGAAAACTGAACCGTAACCAGAACGAGATTCAATGTAGTACTGTCTGGCCAGTCAAAGGACCCTGTAACTCTCTAGCGGTAGTATCTCGATGAATGGCTGATGCCTGGCCAACCTAGTACCTGTAATATTAACAGTGAAAATTGGTATTTGTCACAAGTGCGTGTTGCTGAAATGCAAAAGAAATGTCACGTACTGTATTTGGGACGAGGGACAATTGTCAAAATCTTAAAAGAATGAGATAGAATTTTTGACTAACCCTTCATAGATTTCCCCATTTTGATACTTTGTACCTGTAATAATGCAGTTGATGCATTTGAAATTTGCCTCTAAAGTTTTGCCTTTACTGTAATTGTATTTCCTGTGACATTTCATAACATTGGTTTTATTAGCTATTAACAACGACAACAATAATTGCAGCTGTCTCTAGTCCATTGCATGACAAAGGCTGTACACATGTCAGTGCCTTTTGCCAGTTTTCATCACCACGCTAGCCAATGCAGAGTAGGTGATAGGAAAAGATTGGGAGTTTTTTGCATAAGCTCTACTTGCATAGTTCAGTAAAGTCATATCTTTCCCTTTAACTGCAAAACAGAAAGGTTTATAATTTAGTCAAGTGATTTTCTTTTTACTGGCTTCCCTTTGGCCAAGTTGCCCAATCCACCGGCCTCAGTTATGATTGAGTAATAATTGACTCTATTTATAGTTTATAAATTTAGCCATTGGATGTTTACAAAATACACATAGTGTAACCTCCTGTGTAATGTTATTGAAACACTAGACCTATTTTGGAGTTCGCTGTGGAATATACTATATTGAGTTAGTGACTTTTTTTTGTATGTGGGGAGACTTAGAGACTTATCAGTATGACTTTGATATAAATTGTATTAGTTAGTTTACTGTTTATAAAGTTCTGTAACTAATTTGGTATTGTTTACAGGTGCCCTGCAAATCAGCGGTCAAAGAGGGAACCGACAGGAAATGCCAGGAATCGGATCTTTTCAACTACAGATTAAAGGTGAGTGCCACAGGTATGCTTTAGACGCAAAATATCTCGCTGAAGCATTTTTGTTTTTACTAATTTTTAATAGCATATCTGAATCCGATCAAAGAATCATACATACATACATATACCAGGGCACTTCCCCCAATTTTGGGGGGTAGCCGACATCAACAAATGAAACAGAAACAAAAAGGGGACCTCTACTCTCTACGTTCCTCCCAGCCTAACATTATCCACCACAGATGAAGCTTCATAATGCTGAATCCCCTACTGCTGCTACCTCCGCGGTCATCTAAGGCATCGGAGGCAGCAGCAGGGCCTACTAGAACTGCGTCACAATCGCTCGCCATTCATTCCTATTTCTAGCACGCTCTCTTGCCTCTCTCACATACTATTTTATAGATACGATTCTCAAATTATCCCGGCCCTTCCGGAACGGAAGGAGAGGACTAACTGGTGAGGGACCTCTGGTCGTGGTTCTAACACGCCCCAGTTACTATACCAACACTCGGAGTGAGCGAGCTGGGTATATTCCTGGCATTCCATGCAACTTTTTTCTCAGGTATATTTAGCAGTTCCGGTAGGCCCTGCTGCTTCCTCCGGTGCCTTAGATGACCGCGGAGGTAGCAGCAGTAGGGGATTCAGCATTATGAAGCTTCATCTGTGGTGGATAATGTGGGAGGGTGGGCTGTGGCACCCAAGCAGTACCAGCTGAACTCGGTTGAGTCCCTTGTTAGGCTGGAGGAACGTAGAGAGTAGAGGTCCCCTTTTTGTTTTTGTTTCATTTGTTAATGTCGGCTACCCCCCAAAATTGGGGGAAGTGCCTTGGTATATGTATGTATGTATATTTAGCAGTACTGTATTTATACCTTAGAAATGGTGCTTTAAGGAGCATTTCACTGGGCGACACAGGTTCCTCGCCCAGAAATAGATTTTTCCTTCGTCAAAATCCCTTTTTTTTTTTTACCGATTCTTAAATTGGGCTTTCAAAGCATTAGTTACAGATTGAAGTACGTTTAAATTAGTTATCATTTAATATCATTACGTTTTTCATGTGAAGAAGTCATACCCAGGTGAGAGGTGGTACTCCGAGAGGTACACTTGGAAACCACACACTCCCACAAATTGCGGAACCAGCTGGTTGTAGGTAGGAAAGGGGGAGGGGGTGGGAAGGGTTGAATCTGTGTGTGTACATCTATATAAATATTTAGACGTAGTTTATAAATAATGGAAATATTAACTCGACTACAGTATAAAACCTACTCTCTTGGGCTAGATTCTCTTGCTTGAGGGTACACTTTTCTATCATTTCTCTTTCGCATGTTATTTTTCAAGTTATTATAGTTTATATATAAAAGATCTATTTTAGTGCTCTATTGTTCTTAAAATATTTTAATTATTTATAACTTTTTAATTGTAGTTTGTTTCGACAGAGATACGAGAGCGAGGGTGTGAACGCCTCGCGACCAGAGAACTTAATGAAGACACTGACCCAGCAAGCTAGCGACCTACCTTAATCCTACCCTCGGGGCACATTCCTTGATGCCGGGGGTAAGGCTACTTAGAACGCGGAGTGGGGGGGTAACTTACTCAAAACTCTGGTCGGCAGAGAGGAGATCACCAGTGACCTCCTAAGAAAGTAGTTCTCGGTAAGTATGTTAGGAAAAATAAAAATTACTTAAAATTTTTTATTTGTTTATATCCTTTCCTCACTTAGCTATTCTTCCCTGTTAAATCCCTCGGACTGGTAGCATCCTGTTTTTGTAGCTAGGGTTGTAGCTTAGCTAGTAGTAGTAATAATATACTACTGACTAGTATCCCCCGAATATCTCGTGTAGGTCAGTCCAGTCATTTATCATACCCTCTCGGTTCTATTGGTAGCCACGTCTACCATGCAGAGGAAATGGCAAATTCTAGTAATCATTGCTGGCAAAACATAAAGCTGGGCTTGAAAGTGGCCCAGTGGTTACTTTCCACCTGGTATGGATTTAAAGGCTCAAGGGATGATCATGAATGGCAGAGACAAGGGACAGTGACAATGCCCTATCATCATCATCATTTCAGCCTTCAAAAGTCCTTTGTTGGATGTAGGCCTTCCCCAGGTTTCTCCACAGACTTCTATCGCAAGCTATTCTGTGCCACTGTTGCTTATGTTGGTCTGAGTCATCTCGCCAGCGGGTTTTTTGTCTTCCTCGGTTTCTTGTGTATACTCGGGGTGTCCAGAAGGTTGTTTGTGATGTCCATCGGTTGTCTGTCATCCTGGCAATGTGCCCTGCCCAGTTCCATTTGAGCTTGCTAATGGTTTCAAGAATATCCATTACTTTAGTTTTTTGACGTATCCATTTAGCTGTTTTTCTATCCTTCCATATTAGATTTAGCATAATTCTCTCATGTGCCCTCTGCATTGTTTGTAATTTAAGGGAAAGCTTTTTTGTTAGATTCCCTATCCTTCATGGAAAATGAGATAACATGTTCTTTTCAATTGTTGGACGATTCGATCTTCAGTGGTAAGCCTACTGCCTTTGGGTGAAGTTTTACAGTATATTATTTGTCCATTTTGTATAGTTTTTCCACACTGATACAGTATTATTATTATTATTGTTATTACTAGCTAATATACAATTCTAGATTACAAGCAGGATGCTATGAGCCCAAGGACTCTAACAAGGAAAAATAGCCTAGTGAGGAAAGGGAATAAGGAAATAAACTACAAAAGAAGAAATGAACAATTAAAATAGAATGTGTTAGGAACAGTAACAACATTGAAATAGAGCCTTCATAAATAAAGTATAAAAAAGAGACTTATGCCAGCCTCTTCAACATGAAAAACACATACCGGGTACTGTATGCATAAGGCAACCGTAAGTGCAACGTTCTTAGCATTCCCCTATTCATCTTCAGGATAACATCTTTTACATTTCCTATTCCTTGTGCAGTTCCCTGTTACTTCTGGCCATTTGCTACTTCTGTAAAATGATCTTGGGGGTTTAAAAGAATTGTGAAAAGTTTCAAACTTAAGCTCGTCCTTTTCAATGTGTGATGTACAACCACCGTCGTCTAATACTAAATCACTTTAACCCTTTTACCCCCAAAGGACGTACTGGTACGTTTCACAAAAGCCATCCCTTTACCCCCCATGGACGTACCGGTACGTCCTTGCAAAAAAATGCTATAAATTTTTTTTTTTTCATATTTTTGATAATTTTCTAAGAAAATTCAGGCATTTTCCAAGAGAATGAGACCAACCTGATCTCTCTATGAAAAAAATTAAGGCTGTTAGAGCAATTTAAAAAAAAATGTACTGCAAAACGTGCTGGGAAAAAAATAACCTCCTGGGGATTAAGGGTTGGAAATTTCCAAATAGCCTGGGGGTAAAAGGGTTAATTTTCAAGTTTATAACCCAGCCCTTATACAATTTTCTGAATCAGGCCTATGAAAATGTATTGCATGAAAATTATAATGGTCCCTCGGCGATTTATCGTCTGCAGACTTTATGTAGCTGTTGCTTTGGCAGGCCTTCTCCATCATAAGACTCAATACTTCGCAGTACTCTAGATGTTTTATTCCAGCTGTGACCAAGTTTTGGAATGATCTTCCCAATCGGGTAGTTGAATCAGTAGAACTTCAAAAGTTCAAAGTTGGAGCAAATGCTTTTTTTGTTGACCAGGCGGACATGAGACTTTTTATAGTTTATTTATGACATATTTGTTTTTGATGTTGTTAATAGTTTATATATGACATGTCTGTTTTGACATTGTTACTTTTTTTTAGAATGATTTATTGTTAATTTGTTCTCTTCATTTATTTCCTTATTTCCTTTCCTCACTGGGCTATTTTTCCCTGTTGGAGCCCCTGGGCTTATAGCATCTTGCTTTTCCAACTAGGGTTGTAGCTTGGATAGTAATAATGATAATAATAATACATCAGCATTCTTATCTTCCATTTATGAGTATGTAAATGATTTCCATAAAGCTTAAACTCTGTGATATATCCCTAAGGTAATATCGTCTCATTAACTTGATAGCTTCTACTCCGTCATCTCAAGCCTCAGGTTTTATTAGCCTATGGGAGAGACTATGAAAACAGTTTGTTAGGTAGTCATACAGTTTGTTTTGCTCTTGGGAGGAACGTAGAGAGTAGAGGTCCCCTTTTTGGTTTTTGTTTCATTTGTTGATGTCGGCTACCCCCCAAAATTGGGGGAAGTGCCTTGGTATATGAATGTATGTATGTTGTTAAATTAAAGTCATTTGGCCGTTAGTCAGCGTGTTTATCATATGTTGAATGTGAGTTGAGAATGTGCGATGTGGCCACAGTGTCTTCCTGTATATCATAATTATTGGCATCGCCATCAAATGGTTTTGCCAATAACCTTGGCTCGTAATCTGTTGGCATATTCACGGCGATAAATAATTAGCATTAAATACTCTCTCTTCAAGGATGCGTTGGATAAATTAAGATAAAGGAGGTTATAATGAAACTAGGTCCTTCTCTCAACACTTTATTTGGAACTAAGAAAATTTACAATCTGCTCAAATGAGTTAGGGCGCTTACATGATTAAAATGGATAATGAAGTACAGTATCAGAGAAAATTGACAGAACAGTAAAGCCAGTCTTTGATTATTCTTACCCATTGCAAGCTATTCTGTGGAACAGCAACATTTTCCAAATGTCCAGCAATGCTCTAATGTAGGATTTTCCATTTCAGGAGACCCCGATGATGATATGCACTTCTTCCTCGAGGCAAGATCCGGAGAAATGAGGTCAAGCGTAGAAGAAATATTGCCAGGATAGAAGCTTCTCTGAACTCTTGTACCTTATACCCCACTTTACCTTTTAAGTTTTGATTCTATTTGTGGCTGGGGCCTTTCCTTTCCTTATTGCTTTCAGCCTGAAATCTGCCACTACCAGTTTATGAGGTTCTCTGGATTTATTTGTAATCTTACAATCCGTAATGGTTTTCTTGGCTATCTAACACATAGTAAATTTGTGAAACATTTTGTCCATTTTATAAGTTACTCAATGACTTCTCCTTTTCTCAAACTTCTGTATTCATGACAATTCATAGCTTCTGCTAATTCCATCAATCTTTCACCTTCCTGATTGTTTCTTCCAACACTCTTATCCCCAGATAACACTAGCAGTTCACTCCTTCGAGCTCTTCCTATGTATTCTAGTAGTTTCCCTCTAAATTCATGCTGTTTTTCGCCACGCCTTTAAGGGACGCGTGCCGAGAGGATATGCCATATTATCTTTCTCACGAGCTTGATTTCTGACATTTTCCTGCAAATCTAAAAGTAGCATAATTCCTCCCACATTTCTCCTTGTATTTTCCCTTGCATAGTAAACTTTATATCCTTCCCCAAGATTTCTTGCACGTTTCCCCTTCCGGTTTCTCTCCTGTATATGTAAAAGTCTTTCTTTTCCTTCTATGCATGACATCCACTGACTACTTGAGCCTAAGGGACAGTGTAGAGAGATTTGATAACTTTGTTCCATAGGGTGCTAATAGTATAATATGATTATGAATTTGATCCCATAGGTTTATGTAAGTACAATATTCATGCCAAGCAAGGAAGATAGTAGTAATTGTGTTTGGAATAATAAAAAAATGTAGACTTTATTCAAGTTGAGTGTACAGCCCAAAAAATATATACAGTGATGAAGACCTGAGAAGTTTTCTTTCATTAATAAACTAACAATTCTTTTGGAATTTAGCAGTTGTTTCAAAAACCCTCCAGACACATAATCCATAATTGTATTTTGTTCCTACACAAGTTCAAACCCTCGTCATATATACAGTATATATATGAGTTTATTCCTAAGTCATTTAGTTATGACCAGAATTCAAGTTGTTTGATTCTGATAACATTGTATGCTTACCAACTGCCTCACCCCTGTGTAGGAGTGGCCGAGTTAGCGAGACGGCGCCATATGTTTCCTGGTCTCCCTAGTAGACATACGTGTTTACTACCGCTTCCTCGCTATGATTTTATGTTGCTGCTTTGTGCTTTATGTAGAGTAATTACGAGAGCTGTTCAAGGTAGTGTGAGACTTTTGGAGACCATTTTTAGATGTTTTTTTTATCTCAAGTTCCTATTTTAAACCAGGTTCTCCATTGAGACGACTTCCACAGTTTTAACTGCAATTCAAAGGTGGAGATAAGTTGTAAATACCTGTGCTCTGTCAGTGGGCTGGATCAGGATTCAGTAACTTGATCTTTGTAGAAAATATTTATAATAATCTTGATCGCTCTCAAACAAAAACAACTCGACTACTTCCCACCAATGTACATAATGTCAGCATATGGTAAAGATACTGAGGTACACCAGTTTTGTAGAGAAAATAGAACTTGGACATTTTTAACAGACACTAAATACCTCAAGTTTGGTACAAGACAGAATTTGTCAGTTTAAGTTATGTTTTGAATGCTCTTCACTGAATGTTTTCAGAAGTCACAGCCCCAGTAGCAGAGTGGTTATTATTATTATTATTATTATCATTATCATTATTATTATTATTATAAGAGTTATTACTTGCTAAGCTACATCCCTAGTTGGAAAAGTAGGATGTTATAAACCCAAGGCCCCCAACAGGGAAAATAGCTATGTGGGGAAAGGAAATAACGAAATGTACTACAAGAGAAGTTAAAGAATAATAACATAAAAATAAATCTTCCATATATAAACTATAGAAACTCAAAATAACAAGAAGAGAAATAAGATAATAGTGTGCCTATGTGTACCCTCAAGCAAGAGGAAATTTTTCTTATAGACACTGGAGTGCTCATAAACAATTGAGTGGACATTCTTTGACGACCGTTTCGGGGAACTTCTTAACGAGGCTCAGGATTGTAGTCTATCTCAAGGAGTCCTGTTTGAATCAGACTCTGTTAATGTTTTATCTGGGAAGGACGATAACCTCAAAAATTTCTGCTTATGGTCAAAATATTGAAGGAATAAATGTAGTTTTGTTCCACAATTGGTTGGTCCTGTAAAGAACTAAGCCCTCTGGGAATACATAGCTAATGCTCGATTGGGTTGAATCTGAAGTCTGCTTGGTATAGGTCATTAACCTACTTTGTTATGCATGTTGCATAAGATTTTTCATAATTCTGACCATCCTTTGCATTCAGATCTTCCCGGACAGTTCCATCCAGTTCGTAATACTAGGTATGCAGTTAATACTAATAGCCAGGCCTTCTCTATCCTGAGGCTCAATACTTAACAGTATTCTAGAAGTTTTTATTCCAGCTGTGACTAAGTTGTGGAATGATATACCTAATTGGGTAGTTGAATCAGTAGAATTTCAAAGGTTCAAACTTGCAGCAAATGTTTTTATGTGGAACAGAGTGACATAAGTATATTTTTATAGTTTATTTATGAAAGATCTATTTTAATGGTTTTTTCTGTTTTTAAAATGTTAGTTTAATTGCTCATTACTTTTTTTGTAGTTTATTCCCCTGTTTCCCTTCCTCACTAGGCTATTTTATCCTGTTGGAGCCCTTGGCCGTATAGCATTTAACTTTTTCAAGCTTGGATAGTAATAATAATAACAATATTTTTGAAAATGGTTTCTGTTTCAAATATTAAGAATTAAAGGAAACTTCTTGGATATTTTTTATTTTTTTTTTTTTTAACCTCCATTTTTTATTCTCTAGGTACTGGTTCCCGATCATTATGTTCTGCGATGTGTCTGTTGGAATGAGGCTCTACTTTGGAGATTGATTAGCCCTTAGGAACTTTGTCAATTGTAGTCTTGCAAAGGTGTTTACATTTCCTAGAAGTACTAGCTGTGTTTGAGGCAATAGTTTTGTCACCCAATCTAGTTAAATAAGGGTGAATGTTATGCACTCGGATCTCACGGCAGTTTTGCCATATATGAAACAAGGTTCTACAGAATTGAGAAATTTTTTATCGTCATGACAGAGGAACTTGTAAATTACTTAGAAGCAAGGCACGTCTTCCTTCTTCCTCAATCTGTGTTGGCATATTTTTCTTTTCATTTCAACCTCTTGTTTAAATTTTGGTGCTCATATATACTGTACTATACCTCTTCAGCGTATAGGAAGGTGGAACCTATTTTAGGAGGCTGAAAGACCATAAGATTTTAAATAATAAAATAGATCATAAATAAGTCATAACCCTTTCACCCTCAAAGGACGTACTGGTACGTTTCACAAAAGCCATCCCTTTACCCCCATGGACGTACCGGTACGTCCTTGCAAAAAAATGCTATAAAATTTTTTTTTTCATATTTTTGATAATTTTTTGAAAAAATTCAGGCATTTTCCAAGAGAATGAGACCAACCTGACCTCTCTATGACAAAAATTAAGGCTGTTAGAGCAATTTAAAAAATATATACTGCAAAATGTGCTGGGGAAAAAATAACCCCTTGGGGGTTAAGGGTTGGAAATTTCCCAAAAGCCTTGGGGTAAAAGGGTTAAATAATAAAATAGTAGATCATAAATAAGTCTTAATGTATTGCAGGGCATGTAGGAGATTTGTATTTTCACATTACTGTTCATACTCACGAAGTATGTGGTCCATTATCTGGATGGAGTGACCACATGGACCCTCGGCGGAGGTGTCAAGACTCCGCTTATGAAGATTGTCTCCAGTTCTTCCAACTCTAGCTCGATTCAGAGTAACCTAATCACAGAGGTTTGTTCCATAGGGATGAGAGTCACAGGGGCTCTGGATGGCCTCACCAAGTGGGCTGTGGTCTGTTTTTCTCTCCAGCATTCTAGGCGGTAAGTTGCTGACTCCATGGGCTCGAGGCTATTGGTGGTTAAGAAGCTCATGCAGGATTTCAATCTGTCTAACCACCCGGTGATTGTAGAGCGGGTCCGTTTCATCTTTCTCTTATTTTTGGGTCTTTCAATGGGCTGTTTGGCTGATGTTCGGTGGTACAATGCCTTCCAATCTATAGACTACTTGGAATTCCAGTGAATCCTCCCTTAACCTTGGAAGTTCTGGTCATTCTCAAACTATGGCCAAACCTAACCCAACCTCCTGTAGTCATTCTAACATTAATAGCATTTCATTCAGTAAAAAAATCAGCCTACGCTTGCTCTCCACTGAATTGAAACCCTCTTGGTCTCAAAATCTTTACCTTCTATACTTCTTCTGCAGCCAAACTTTTTGCAATTCCGTGATCCTAGTCACTTTGAGACAGCTAGATTGAGAGGCAGAAGACTGAGCTGATCTGGTATTACTTATGTGGATGGCATGGCATATTGTATGATTCCCTTAAATTCTGAGGTGAGCAAAGTTTCAATCAATTTGAATTGTTTTCTTCGTATTTCAGATAACAGTCATCGCCGTTTACCTGTAAGCTTAGCCACTAGCTCATCTCGCTATAATCGTATTGGGGCTAATATAGGTGCTTGTACAATACATCCAAAGATAATACAATTCTACACGCTCTTTAAGCTACCCCTGTTTCAAAGTATAAATACATACATATACAAAGGCACTTCCCCCAATTCTGCGGGGTAGCCGACATCAACAAATGAAACAAAAACAAAAAAGGGGACCTCTCCTCTCTACGTTCCACCCAACCTGACAAGGGACTCAACCGAGTTCAGCTGGTACTGCTAGGGTGCCACAGCCCACCCTCCCACATTATCCACCACAGATGAAGCTTCATAATGCTGAATCCCCTACTGCTGCTACCTCCGCGGTCATCTAAGGCATCGGAGGCAGCTGATGTTCACAAGGATTCCCCAGCAAGACAGAATCAGGATGAGAAATACAGAGACACAATGAAAGTGGGGAAGCATCGCCTTTTCAATCATTGCGGGGATGAAATAATTAACGTCCTCAGCTTGCAACCATTTGGAGCTACAAACACAAATACAACTGGAATAAATCTTGGATATTGTATAAAAAGTTTGTACTGTACAGTATACTGTTATTGGATAATTAAATACTATAATAAAACAAAATTATATCACCTAATACAGTAGGCAAAACAACATTTGCAATAATCTGGTATTTATTTGATATGAAACGGGACTATTTGTTGGTTCTTGGAGCTGGGAATTGTAGGCATGTAACTTAGGTTAGGTCTACCCTTGGCCAAAATTGAACAAAATTCAACTTAAAACATCTTTGAATCTATTAAGTTTGTAAGTTGATGACCTTCTGTTTCTTATTCTATCAAATCGTAGAGTGGGTCAACTTCCAAGATAGTTTTCGCACCTTGACTCCATCTTCTTTATGGATAGATACAGAATTGTCTCAAATTCAGAAAAAGACTGGAGATTCTGGTTCACGATGACGAGAGAAATTTGCAGATTGAGCCACCGAAGTACTATGTCTTTGTGTTTTATATGATTAACCCTTTTACCCCCAGGCTCTTTGGAAATTTCCAAACCTTAACCCCCAGGGGGTTATTTTTTCCCAGCACATTTTGCAGTATACTTTTTTTAAATTGCTCTAACAGCCTTAATTTTTGTCATAGAGAGGTCAGGTTGGTCTCATTCTCTTGGAAAATGCCTGAATTTTCTCAAAAAATTATCAAAAATATGAAAAAAAAAATTTTATAGCATTTTTTTGCAAGGACGTACCGTTACGTCCATGGGGGTAAAGCGATGGCTTTTGTGAAACGTACCGGTACGTCCTTTTGGGGGTAAAAGGGTTAAGAGATGAAAACGGTTATGTACTTCTATGGTTGGTTCAGTATTTGTATGTACTAACATGGTAGGTTCAGTATCAGAGACACAAAACTAAAATTAATTTCTGCTCGTATCTCAGTACCTGTGTTGGATGGAGTAAACAATGATAAATTAGTGGCTCAAGTAGAAAATAGAACTCGAGGCAATGTCCTGACGTCAGTTTCTAGAAATACCCAACCTTCCTGGCCAGCATTGTGATGAAAACTGGCCAAACCCCAGACATGAATTGATATATCTGAGGCTTTTTTTTCTGCAGTTGACTAGAAACGGCTGTATTTGCTCGACGGACTTACGAGGAGGCCCTTTCATTGAGGAGATATCACAGCAAAAATTCCGCTTAAATAAACATTCCAGAAGGTTTGCCAACCGAACTCTAAAACCTTATCGTAGAACAGTATGACGGTTACTTCAACTGAAGGCCGGCAGTGAGGGTACATCGGGCACACTACTATCTTATTTCTCTTCCTCTTGTTTTGTTAAAGTTTTTATAGTTTATATAGGAAATATTTATTTTAATGTTACTGTTCTTAAAATAGAAAATGGCTGTCTGCTAAAGAGGCTGATGAATGCAAGAGTTGATGGGAGAAGTACAAGAGGAAGGCCAAGGTTTGGGTGGATGGATGGAGTGAAGGAAGCTCTGGGTGATAAGAGGATAGATGTGAGAGAGGCAAGAGAGCGTGCTAGAAATAGGAATGAATGGCGAGCGATTGTGACGCAGTTCCAGTAAGCCCTGCTGATTCTTCCGGTGCCTTGGATGACCGCGGAGGCAGCAGCAGTAGGGGATTCAGCGTTATGAAGCTTCATCTGTGGTGGATAATGTGGGAGGGTGGGCTGTGGCACCCTGGCAGTACCAGTCAAACTAGTTGAGTCCCTTGTCAGGCTGGGAGGAACAAAGAGAGGAGACGTGCCTTTTTTTGTTTCATTTGTTTGATGTCGGCTACCCCCAAAATTGGGGGAAATCCCTTGCTATATGTATGTGATGTTCTTAAAATATTTTATTTTTCCTTGTTTCCTTTCTTCACTGGGCTATTTTCCCTGTTGGAGCCCCTGGGCTTATAGCATCCTGGTTTTATAACTAGGGCTGTAGCTTAGCATGAAATACATACATACATATACCATGGCACTTCCCCCAATTTTGGGGAGGTAGCCGACATCAACAAAGAAACAAAAACAAAAAGGGGACCTCTACTCTCTACGTTCCTCCCAGCCTAACAAGCATGAAATAAAAGTAATAACTAAGCCGGGGCCCCTGATCATGTCCAGGTCAGAGCCCTGAAGGTGTGTCACAGGGTATCCTGCTGATAACAATTTTTTAGGGCATTTAAAAGCTTCTTGTGGCATTATTTTATTTTCTTTAATGCAACAGATGAAATAATGACAAATCCACATACTGTACCTGGTTGAGGTGACAAAAAATTTGTATTTTTTCCAATAATTTCTATTTTTATATAATACAGTATGCCCTCTTTACATGCTACTGTATATTGGTGTATGTTTATCCTGTCAGGAAATTATTGTAGTTTTTGTCAAAGCTCATGATCATTTTCACTATGTTTACTTTGAAAATAATCACTATTTTTTGAAGATTTGTCAAGGAGGGAGATTTTGGTAACTGCGCTTGTTAGAGTGACACGAGGCTAAAATGCATGAGTCTCGCGGAGGATTTAAAATGCGCAAGTCTCACGGAGGATTTAACATGCATGAGTCTTATGGAGGATTTAGAATGAGCGAGTCTCACTCAGGATTTAAAATGCGTGTCTCATTCAGGATTTAAAATGTGTCTCATGCAAGATTTAAAATGCGCTTGTCTCACGCAGGATGCATAACGATTGACAGGTACGCGACTGGCTCGCCTTTTACTCCTTTTAGAAAGACAACAGCCCAACCCTTAGGTCTTGGCTTTGGTCAAAGAAGGCTACTGAATACTGTACCAACCGGCCTTAATCGAGAAAACCATTCCTGTATGCAAGTCATCTTACTTATACAGCAAAAGCTCAGTTACTGCAAATAAAAATTGCAAATCTCTCGGAGAAATATGTGATTGAAGAGATCTTAAATCCTCCCCCAGGGTTCTACAACATATTCCAGGACACAAAATGTTCAGGAGGGTGGAGACCAGTTTTGGATGTCTTTTCACTCAAGTTTACATACTGTACATACATACATATACCAAAGGCACTTCCCCCAATTTTGGGGGTTAGCCGACATCAACAAATGAAACAAAACAAAAAAGGGGACCTCTACTCTCTACGTTCCTCCAGCCTAACCAGGGACTCAACCGAGTTCAGCTGGTACTGCTAGGGTGCCACAGCCCACTCTCCCCCGTTATCCACCACAGATGAAGCTTCATAATGCTGAATCCCCTACTGCTGCTCAAGTTTACAGTGCTTGAAATGTTTTCTTTTTAAACACCCTAAAAGTTCTTGGAGCGATCAAACAAAACGATCGGTTGTACGCAATAGACGGATGCATGTTTTAAATCCAACAAATAGTTTCATATTGCAAATCCCCATCTTGCTTACTGCCCTCCTTTATATAATATTTTTCTATTACAATATTTAATTTTGATTTTTTGATACAATATCCGAGATTTATTATTTCAGAGGAATTTTTGTTTGTATCGCTGAATGTTCGTAAGTCAAGGACCTAATTTTGTATTTAAACTTATCCTGCTCTTTCCTTCAGTTGTGCCCCATATACTTTCCCACTCTTTCCCTCCCCTCCCTGCCAGCAACCTATTCATAGTAATAAGAGGAGGAATAATGTCCATTTAGAAACAAATTGGTGGTATAGATCCTATACGTAAGTCAAAGACCCAAGCTAATCACTGTATGTAGACAGATGTGACTAGCTTAGCATACAAAGATAGAAGTGGAGTAGGGGATGAATGTAGTTTGCTGGAACAGGTGTAAACTTTTTACTTGTCAAATCTATTTTATTTAGGGGGAAAATATAGTTTATTTTAGTCTGAAATACTTATTCTTATGGTAAGTTAGGAATAGAGCAGTCTAAGGGTGGTCACAGGTGGTGTAGGTACCCCGCCTCACCTTAGGGAAGGATGTGGCTCCAAGGTTGGGTTAGGTGAGGAACCTTAGGAATGTTCTTGTGTTTGTTTCCTTTTCAAAAGTTTATTATTGTCATAACTTTTAAAAAATTAACATTAAGATAATTTCTTCTTACACTAGCTCCCCCCCCCCCTCTCTCTCTCTC